>NW_009707813.1:1413-4944 GCF_000703405.1 Apaloderma vittatum | reverse complement strand
ACTCAGCAGTTCCGTGCCAGTAATTTACCATAATTATAAAGTGGGAGTGGGCTTTGGGGTGGGTCTGGGGGTGAATTTGGGGCTGGGAAGGAGGCAGGTCCTTGGGCCACAGGCGGCAGGGATGGATCCTTGAGGAGCACTCTGCCGTGCAGGGCTGTGCGGGGCTGAGCCCACTTTAGGGTGTGGGACCTCTTTGGGGGGCAGACATCGAATTGGGGCACTTGGGTGGGCATCACGGAGCTCCAGGGTTGTGCGTTGCATCCCAAGGCACTGGGGCAGATTCCTGCTCCTACTCTCCCATAGAAACCATTGGGGTTTCTTCATTATTGGCAGTGAGGGGACGTGGATTGTAGCCACCCCGGGGGGCTCCAAGTGCCGGAGCGAAACCTCCCCGGGCGCACCGTGCAGCCGAGGCCCATTTTATAAAGACTTGGGTTGGTTTTTCTCTTTGGTTATCTAGCTGTATGAGTGTATGTGATATCATAAAGCTAGAGAACCGAATGTAAAAACCCGCTCGCTATTCTCCGGGAGAAGAGCCCTGCCCTCCCGGCAGGAGAAGGGCTCGGTGGCCACCGGCCTCCCTGAGGCACTGGCCCTGGCGCCTTTGCAAGGGGGAAAGCGGTTGGAAGCCAAACGCGGCCGTGGAGTGGAAATTTCAGTGGGGTTTTGTCTTTATTTTTATCGAGACCCAGAGATTGTGCCTGTTCTGTGCTGATTATTTTGATTTCAACCTGGGGTTCCTCAGGTTACCTACAAACCCAGCACCTTTATTTTATTAATTTTTTTATATTTCTCTTTTTTCCGCCGTGGTTTTAATTTCCACGTCTACAATTAAGGCCGCTTGCGCCCGAGATAAATGAAACGGGGCCAACTCAGAAATAGCCCCCGGAGGAACCTTGTTTATAACAAAGTAGAAGGAAAGTTGCTTAAATATATTACCGCATGCAAATTGTAATTTAACGCAAACCCTTTTCTGAGGCCAGTTTATCTACTAGGGAAGAGAAATAAATCATCGGCGCTCGTCAGTTATTCTGCATCGGCAGAGAGATTGCAGCTTTGTTCTTTGGAGAGGGGGTTTTGGGAACATCTCTTTGAGGGTGTTTCGGTCTCAGCCTCCTCCATTCCGGTTCCTCCTGGATCCCCCACTGTGCTTCCCAACGCTGTGGGTCGGGATGTTGCGTGCAGCCAGCTCCCTCCGTCCTCCTCTCACTCCTCCTGGTTATTCCTGTGGAGCCCAGCGAAGTGGGGAGCGGTGTTTTCTGGTGTGTGTTTCGGGGCACAGCATGGAGTGGGCAGAGAGGGAGACTCCTCCATAGCGGCCCTGAGCTCTCGGGCATTTTACAGTGGGGAGGCTCTGCAGAAGGACCCAGGCACGTTACAGGATGAGGCCTGAGCATGCCGGGCCATCTCCTGTGGAGGCAAGCATGGTGCGAGGGGCTCAGCAACCCAAGCAGGGCGGTGGCACTAGGGCACATCCACTTTCCCCTCTCGCTGCTCAGGTCTTTGGTGCATCAAGTCCCCGTCAAGAAATGAGAAGGGGAAGAGCATCAGCTCCAAAGATGAAAAGCTCGATGCTCAAACCCCCTGCTCCTTCAGCCTCTCCCTGCCCTGTGCACCCTGGCTCCTACGTGGACTTGCGCCTCCTCTTTCACCTGACATTGCAGGAATCAGCAGCTGAGGAGGAATTTGGGGTGCTAGGGATGTTCTTTCCTCCTTCTTGAGAGGTCTTGCTTTTTTAAGACAGTGAGAGGGGCAGATTCCTTGTCCTGGATCTCTGTGATCCCTGGCACTGATCTTGCAGAGACCCCAAATTGGGCTTTTTTCTGAGCAGGAAGGACGTGGGTCCTACATATAGTGCAGGAAAAAGCGTGAATGGCCCCCACACACCCAAGACATTCCTTCATGCCTGCTGGATTTAAGGATGGGAGCATGGGTGTTTTAGCACCCAAGCTGGGTGAGAGCTTTGCTGCAAGATGATGCAGGGCTGCTGCGGTGACTGGAGGCACCAGCTTGTCTCCTTGGTGGAAACACAGGTCCCCGGTGGGAAACGTGCCCCCAACGACGGCTGATGCCACCCTGGACTCTGCTTGTAGGGCTTGATGGATGGGCAGGGAGGAAGGAAAACCTTCCCCGGCTCCTTGCTTTGACCATCTCAGGCTCTCCAAGATGGGGACCGGCCATGAATCCCATCAGTTCTTGTGGGGTTTTGGGCAGGGTTTGGGCAGAAGCTGCCTGCACCCAACCACCCGCATTCCTGTGGCTTCGGCAGCCGCGGGCGGGAGAAGCGTTTTGATTGCAGCGAGGCCACGCGGGGACAGCAGGGAGGATGCAAAGCGGGAGACATGCAGGGGCTGCAGGGTGGGGAGCTGATGCTCCGTGGTCCCAGGGTGAAGCGTACCCCAAAATACAGCGCCACGTGCCCCGACGTCTTGACTGGGAGGAGAGAGGGAACCGGCACGGGCTCTGCCATGCTCAGGAAACCTTCTCCTCCCTCCTGACTACTTGTAAACCATTCAGCAAGAATTTCTTAAAATAGGTTCCACTTTAAGGACTTATCTGCTGAATACCATTAATTTTCTGGGGTTCGTTAAAAGCAAACTTGGTATCATAGCAACTGAATCTATTCCAGGGAAGCAGCCAATTGCGCCGCGCGGTGTGTGCAACCGAAGGCGAGAGAAAGAAGCCTTTCAGGTTTATTCTCGGGCTTGTGCCTTTGCGAGTGAAGTTTTAATTTTCAGTGTTTTATTCCTCGCAGAATTTTTTTTTTTTTTTTTTTATAATTTCTCCTGGCAGAACTGCAGGGAGAGGAAAATCACTGCCTTGGCAAATATTTGTGAAATCGCCTTCGTTTTGCGCCGCCCGTGGGCGGAGGCGGTGGCAGAGGGATGCCGTGGGTGCTTGGCTCAAGCCGGTGCCGGCGATTCAGCTTCGTGCCGGGGGCAGCCAGGCTCACCCCTTCAGCCTTGATGCCACCAGCCCCGATGTCACCCTCGGGAGTGATGCCGAGCGTGGGTGTCTTTGGGTGGATCCGGGACCGCCCAGCAGGATTGGGGGCTGCTGGTAAAGAGGACGCTAATCCCCGTCTCATTTCCCTGGCCTTGCTAAAGAAATAGTCATTATTTTCCTTTTAATCCCATCTCTCTCCTCTTTTCCATTAGGCCCTAAGCTGCAATCTTGTTCCTGGGGGATGTTACGCTGTGGATAATCCCAGGCACGGCCGGGGCACTCAGCTCGGCTACTTTGGGACAAGGGGGTGGTTTGTAGCCCCGGGCTGTCCCCAGCAGGTCAGGGCTGAGCCCCCGGGAGCCTCCGGTCCTGGTCCTCGGCACTGGGAGAGGAGCTGGGCTGAGCATCCCGGTGCTGGCACAGCCGAGCGAGTCAGGAGATGATGGGGTTCTCCCCAAAACCCCCCGCACAGATTCGGAGATGCGAATAGAGAGCTCACGGCCAGCCGGGCTGTGGGGATGCCAGGATGGTGCTGCAGCCCTGCGTTGATTTGGGTGGGCAGGATGCGGCCACGATGGGACAGAA
>NW_009707813.1:756-1285 GCF_000703405.1 Apaloderma vittatum | reverse complement strand
GGCAGGTCCACCTCTGCCCCACGGCCACCGAGCTGAGCCGGGAAACATGAAATGGGGCCAGAACCCTAAAAATAACAGCACCCAAGAATGTCCCCGGCAGCACGATGGTCAGTTTTCCATTGGGGCTGGGTGATGGGAACTGTGTTCGCAGCCGTCCCAGCCACCGGCACCATGTGTGCCCAAAGGTCACGGCTCCCAGCCTCGGCCGTTAAATCTAAACCGTCCTCGTCCCCAGGTAACTGGGTCCTTGTGTTCCCCCCTCCAACCCTGGTACTGCTCCCTCCTCCTACCACAAGCTGATGCTTTTCCAACTTGATAGCAGGGAGCGGGTGAAAAAAACCCGTAATTTATGATAAAAAGTGTCACTTAAATAGACAGAAAGGGTAAAAGCCCTAGACAAAAACACATCCTCGAGCAGGAGAAAATGAAAAACACTGATGTGTTTAACTTCAGGCCATTTAAAAATAACTATTGAACAGGCAACACTAAATAAGAATTCCTTCCTACCGGGTCTGTGTCACTGCAGTGG
>NW_009707813.1:0-683 GCF_000703405.1 Apaloderma vittatum | reverse complement strand
TATTTTTATAGATGTCAGGCTGAAGTCTCCAACCTGGATAAATCAGGAGCTTGTGCTGGAGGGAGCGGAGCAGGACTCATCCCTTCTTCCATTGCAGCTCTGGCTATCAGCTACTTTTGGGACCCCCACCCACAGGACTCAGGACATCGGGGCCCATTCCCAACCCATCAGCCCCACGTGGTGTGTTGGAGCCTCGATTTTTCCTTTCCTTCTTTTCTTTTTTTTTTTGTATGGAGAAATTATTATTTATAGTTTAATATCTTCATGTTTCTATGGAAACTCCATGGCTGCGCTGGGTGGAGAAGTCCAAACCAGCCGGGGAAATGGCAATATTTAAAAGCTCCAACCACCCCGCGTTTGGCCAAGCTTTTCCCCCTCCCTGTATTGGGAATCCTCCCGGTGTGGAGAAAAAAACCCTTCAGGGGTTGACGGTGCTTCAGTGGGTGAGGGTTGGCTGAGCCTCCCCTCGCTGCGGGCACGCGTGGGCATCGCCCACCCGAGGAAAATGCCGCAGCCCCGACTGTAGGTCACGCCGTACGGGCATCGCCGCGTACAGATGTTGGCTTTGGGGAGCTGGCGCTCGTCCTCGCCGATACCCAACCGTTCAAAAACAGATTTGCATTTATAAACGTAGGGCACGGGCGTTACGTACCCGAAGGGGGGGAGATTTCTAGGGGGACCCC
>NW_009707812.1:34775-69952 GCF_000703405.1 Apaloderma vittatum | reverse complement strand
TGGGACGGGCCTGGCCGCGTCCGACGCGGCCGACAGAGCAGCTGGAAGTCCGCCGAGCCCTCCCCTGGCCGCCGTACCTCGGTGGAGGTGTTGTGTTTTGCCGGGGAACTTCCTCGAAAATACTTACTTGTGCCGTTAAACCAGAAGAGGAAAAAAAAAAAAAAGGATCCCCCCACTGCAGAAGGAGGGCAGACAGTCACAGGAGCATCTGCGGCTTTTCCCTGCATGCCTGTATTGAATTTGGTTATGGGTGGGGAAATGTTCCCTTACGTGGGGATTATGAATTGACGAATTGCATTTATTTTCACAAGAGATTTTTTTTTTTTTTTTAGAAAAGAATTGGGGATAGTCCTGCTCCCGATTTTTTTTTTTTTTTTTTTTTTTTTTTTTTTTTGTGCAACTGAAGTCTAATTAGAACCTGGTTGGCTCTGGCTTTAAATTTCCCCTTCTCATCTCTGCAGTCTGCAACAGGTGAGAAAATGGACACATCTTTCTGTGGTTATTTGTACATTACTTGTTGCCAGGAAGTGTTATTTTTCCTGGTTGTTGGGCAGAGTGAAACATAATTAGGAAGTTTGTGATACATACTTATAGCTTCAAATGTGATTTTGCACTTGAGATTAGTTGCCTATTGGTCAGTGTTTCTAACATCTTAGCATTGTACAGCTTTCCAGTTTATAACCTTTTTCCTTGTTGGTTCTGTTATTAGTAAAATTTAATAGATATGTAGTTTAGGTGCTAGAGAATTTCTAAAGTTTGTGTTTTATGGCAAGTCAGTATTGACAGGAGATTGTAAGAGAGATATGTGCACTGTTAAAAAGGATAGTTTAGATCAGTTATATGGATTAACTTCTTCACCACTGCCCACTCTTCCTAGTAATTGATATTGCAGTGATATTGTAGTGATGTTCTTTGGGTAGTGATGTGCTTTGGACATGCCCATTTGTCTTCCCTGCTTAGTGTTGGTGAGAGTAATTGAGGATTCAGTACGAGCACAGTAGCCTGCTTGAGGAGAATGAATCCCAAGTGACTTGGGTGGCATAAACGATTTAAGTGTTATAGTGTGAAATGATAGGGCTTTTAGGCAGTGGTTTGCTTTCCAGAGAAGCCTTAAATCTGAGCTATTTACAGAGTTTTTCATTCTCATAAGTGCCAACAGTGGCAACAAAGGGAAGTAGTTTTTGTTGCTGGGAGGGGAAGTTTTAATGAGCAAGAAGTTTACATAATGAAGAAAAAGTTTTTGACGTTCTCATTGGTCAGATCAGATTGACTAGAAGTGCAGAATGGAAAATGAAAGGAGACTGCTGTTGCTTCTTACCTGTGGCTGTTAAGAGTAGTGATTGGACTAATAAAAAACCAAAGTTCGAATCGCTGTAGAATAACTGTTTGCAGAATATGTGGAGTTAATGTTATGCATGACCACAGAATGTCCCTGAAGTGCCTGTCACTGCCATCTCGTGCTAGCAATGGTATTCTTATTGTTGAAGTTGTAAGAAAAGTAATTGCTGAATCGAGTTGTTGTTTTAGCCGTTGGTCTTTATCTCAGCTCTAGCATTTCTGCAGTATGATTTCATGTAAACAAAAAGCTAAGTGATGATGTTTGCGGCTACAGGAAATAACCTGTCATCTCGGCTGAAGGAACCTTAAGGAGGAAATAGACAAGATTCAGAATGCAATAATATTAAATTCATATGTGATTGAAATGGTGTTAGTTACAGATAAAAGGAAACTACCATCAAAAGTTAAAATACTTCCATTAGAAAGCAGATTAACAGAACTAAGCCTGCAATAATTTATAAAATACCTGTTTTAATTATGTGTTTTATTTAAAAAAACCCAACATAACTGATGTGGAGGAAGGCCACCAAAACTTCGTGGTGCTTTTTTATAAAGTAACTTGAGCTTTGAGTGGGAGGTTGAATGAGATGACCTCCTGAGGTGCTTTTCAACATGAATTATGCTCTCCTAGTGCTACTATGGTATTACAGGCTAGTCCTTCTGTTGTAACACCCTCTCACTTCTTTTTACCTAGGCTTGTATGCAAATATCAACACTGTTATTAGGCAATACCCAGTTATATTTTTTCCTTTAAACTTAATAGAGCTGCTGTTTCAAAGTCTCTGACCCCGGCTGTGCACTGATTTCAGTGGATTCCGTATGAATTCACAGGTCCACCCACAGGGTTCTCAGCATGAGCCCAGTATGATGACTAATATGGGTACGACTATCAAGATCTGAGTCAGCATGTGAGCTCACACTTGCATTTGTATTTCTCTAACTTGTTTCAGATGCGATTTCTTTATCAGAAAGTAAATGAGGAACTTTCCTGAATTTCTGGATATGCGATTTTTCAGATTATTCCATAAGGTAGATCAATCTCTATGGAGACTTGAAAAACAAAACAAAAATATGTCTATGCAATGAAGCCTCTTTATAGTAGTTCTGCTGGAAGAACAGATTTATTTGACATGTATAAATAGATGCTTTTTGCTGCCTGCTGTGTTGTTCTAGAGAGTATATTTATCTCTCACTTAAATGGCTTGTATGCCTTGTTATGTGGTGAGAATTGCAAGGTACAAGTGTAAAGTGTCTTGTTGCTGCCAGTTGCGACCCATGAGATGCTGGAGGGCAAAAAGGTGATGCCTCACTGCCGTGTTAAGCTCTCTGGGTTATGCAGTGCTGAGTAGAGAGAGATCCAATTCACATGGACAATGATACAATCCCCGTGTGTTTTCGTGGGTGTTGAGGTACAGCTGATTTGGTCTTTAAAAGTAGTTACTCTCTTTCTTTCTGTCCTCTTGACCTGTACTAAAAAGCAGTTTTCTGTGGAGGAAAGTCTAAGTACTTCTTGAGTAGACAAGTGGAATGACTTGCCTGGAAGATAGTTTATTTGATTTCCGTTGTGCCGTTGCTGTATCATACAGTTAAACAGGAATGTTTCAATCTGACTTGTAGAAAACAAAACACAAACAATGTGGCGCAGCCAGCAGTTGACTTAAAATCAATATATAAGCATTGTCCTTTTCTGATGCAAGTTGTCTCTGCATTTGACACTGACTTCCAGAGTAGTATTACCCAGTTGCTTTTATTCTTCGTAGACTGCTTTTTAATCATGGTTGAACATTTTCTTGTATTAGGAGAAGAGGCGTTAGCTTGTGATGTTTGGATTTTTTGGTTTGTTTATTCCTTCTTCTGGGCTTTCTTCTGTGTGGTTTCTTTGTGTGTGTGTGTGTGATTTTTTTTTTTTTTTTTTTTTACTTTTTTTGCCTTTCCCTAATTTCTTTAGTATTTGTCCATAGCTCAAGATAAGTCTATGAATTGATTATGGCTTTCTGTGTTTTCTGTGATGCCACAAAAGGTATTATTCTGGGTGAAGTGAGAATGTTTGTTTTCAGTCTGATTCTTTGTTTATTGGAACACTTTGTTTCTTGTCTTAGATGGGCCTATATTAAGCAGAGATTGTTGCACATCCTGTGCATGGTTATTTTGTGTATCTGCTTACGTCTGGCCTAAAATTCAATGCCGTATGGGAATATCTGCAAGTTATTCTTTCAGGACTTTATTAGTTTGTTAACGTCAGATGTTATTTGTCCTCGTGTTTTTTCACTTGGCTAGCTCTCAGGTTTGATCCTACATGAGTCCTATGTTAACCAGTTATCACCAGTGTTGTTGTTGTTATTCAATACTTACTAGAAAGCTGATAAATATATTCAGTGGTATGCCTAGAGAATACAGCTGGAGCATTTTATGGACTTATTAAACTGAAAATTGGTTGCTTAGGCTGGGACTTTGAAAGTACTTACATGCTTGTATAAGTACATATGGTGTGGTATTTCTTGCTCGGTGTGCATCCCCATGTGGAAACTTTTCCGATACTTGATTCTTGAGCTTTATGTTGTTCATGATGTAAAACTTTTATATTGACAGTCTAGTGAAGCTATCTTAGCTGGCATTCCATTTGTTATTTTGCTTAGGTGCTCAAACAATTGTAGATTTCAGGGTTGAAGAAAGTATTTAGCAAGTGCTTTAAATAAATAAAAAATTATGTATGTTTAAAGTTATGTCATCTTTATTACTTTTGGTTGACTACAAGGATTTTGTAGTTTTGAGCAAAATATTCTTCATCCTTCAGTGTGTTGTGCTGCAGCCTGGGTTTCCAGCAGTGTGAGGTGTTTCTACAGTAAAGAAAAACTTTTGACTTTTAGTGTCTAAACTTGGTACAGATAAATATACAGCAAATTTGGTACTTCTACTTCTCAAACAGTTTTTAGAGGCCTCAGTTGTTCAAGTGCATTTAGATTTGGAACCCTTTTAACTTCAACATGAAATTATGAGACTGTTTGCATGGATTCAGTTATAGAGAGCCGCAGGTGGTGTCTGAGTTTTACTGAATATGTTAGCAAAAACTTGACTATGAGAGTAATGCAAGAGCATTTAAGGACAAAGGCTGTTGGAAAACAGCCATTAATTCCTAATAAAAGAACGTTTTTTGTGAGTTAAAAAGATGCTTCGGAAACCTATTAAGATAGTTGAATAACATAGGAGGCTCTGAGGTTATAAACACAAAAGCCTCCTAAAAACACAACTTTCAAGTGGGGATTCATGTTGGAGGATAAGAGAAAAATATAAAGTCTGTTTTGTGTGGCATAGTTGGTGTACTGTGTCCTACAGTAGTTAGTATAAGCCAGCAAAAATATTTTTTGCAGCATTTTCCAGTTGTGGGGAGTTCTGACATTCTTTAATGTTTGGTGCTGGTTCTTCAAAATGTAGCAATACTGTATGTTATGTTTGTTCATAACTATAATACGGTTGAAAGAGATGGCAACCTCCAGCTCTATCTCGGCTTCTTTCCTGAAGCAAAGGAGCAAAAGCTTGCCAAAATGCACAGGGGAAATAAAAGCCACTTACATGTTTCTTGCATCCCATCTATATGAGGGAGTACTCCTGTGTGCTCAGAAGTCAGAAGTTGGGGCCAGGTAGCAACTGGTCTCTACCAGGGAGTATCCTTTCAGGGACAAGGAGAATCAAGAGCATTCTTGTTCCACTCTTGTGTTCTACAAAAGTAAAGAAGGCAAAATGTTTTCCTCAGAAAATGCAGTAAAAGGGATCAAGTTAATTAAAACCCTTTCATTATAGCTGAAGGAATGAAAATTGGACAGAAAGCCACACTCTTTCTGTTTTATAGGTTGTGTGAAGACTACTAGGAGGATTGATGAGCCTAAAAGCTTGCATGTTCACATTTATCATGAAACTACTAAAGGCATTTCCTCTCACTATGAAACGTACCTCACGTGGAGAGAACTGCTTCTCAGAATGGTTTTGGAAATTATAGCTGACATTTCTGACCTCATTCCTCATACTGTTTGCCATGCTTTGCAGCACTACAAGTTCTCTCTTTGGATTCTTTATTGAACCACTAGAAGTTTTATTTTAATATGGGTTATATTAGAGCAATATTATTACATAACTGTAATATGTCTTCAGGTTTTCTTGTCTTGGGTAGCAGATTTAAGCCAGTTCTACAACACTTTACTCTTTAGAGTCCCAGATTAGTTGTGTGAGTTAAATGCCTGCTTTTATGCAATAACATCAGTGTTAACGCACAGTTTTTAAGCAACAGATTAATTTTTATTGTATGGACAAATTGTCTGCTATGCATGATTTCCGGATTTCTGCGCTGACTAGAGCAGTAACACTGTCTTGATTTTTTTTATATTTTGATACCTTGAGGTTTTGCTCTTTGGAGCAGTAGAAAGAACTCCTACCTACTTAGCAACTAACAGCCAAAGAACGGGGGAATTCCTGAGACTGGCGAAAATGGGTGGGAATCTGAACAAAAGAGGAGTTTTCGCCTTTCTGTCAGGAAATACGAACCATGAAGTCCTAGAGATCCAAGAGTAAGGTGGAGATTGTAGTTTCATGCTGTGTGTTAAGTGTCCTATTAACCAGTGTCTAGTGGTGCACATAACGTTTCTTTCCTCTGCCCCTCATAAACACTGGGATTTGCTGTTCCCTTGGTTTTATAAACACAGCAGCTCTTGGTAGGGCTGTGGTGTAAACTGTATCACAACTATGACCTGTGTTAATTTTTTTTTCCCCTCTTTTGGAACAAGTGGCATGAGGAAAGGGAAGTGGATGGGATAACTTCTTGATCTGGCTTGTAGTGCCAGAGAAAATATTGTGTAACCACATCCCAGATAAGCCTAAAAATGGACCAAGCTACAAAAGAAATTTTGAGTTCGCAGTGGAATGTGAGCATTTAGGATTGCACAGGACTCATATTCTCAGCTGTGGGCAATAAAGCATGTACCAACCCAACAGCTGGCTCCCAAAAGTTTGACTTTTGAACTATTCTAACTGTGTGAATAGATGCATGGTTATCTTTAAATTGCTCTATACCTGGGTCTCCATAAACCTTTGTAACTATGCTGTCTATCAGGGGTTTTGTGAATAAATAATTCTGATTGCTTTTATCTTAATCTGGCTTTAGTTAAAGGTGATTTGAAGGCTGATACTAGGCCGTCCTATTCCTGTCTTTTAAGCCCTAAAACTCAAGCCTAGCATACTGAAATGATGTTTTGCATGTTGAAAGGATGATGGAGTTGGGGTTGCACTAAATTCCAGTGAGTATTTTGGAAGCGTGTTGTGGAGAAGCATGTTAGACTTAAGTTTGTGATAATGAGAATGCAAAACTGCTGGGAGGACCTGTGGGGGCCCTGTGCAAGGTGGGTGTGAAAAAGGAGCTGGAATCTTTGTTCTTTGTTATGCAGTGCGATGAAATAGACTCAGGTCGAGGTGGAGAGTAAATAAACCAGGAGGTTTATGTGGTTGGGGTTCATGAGATTACACCGGTGTAAATCAGAACTAAGTCAATATGAAGTTACGTCTGCAATTCAGTTGCGTGTGTGATTCTAACACACATGGATTTACCTGAACTAGTTCTTATTTCAGCAGCGGGAAGCCACAGCAGTGTAAATTGCACAGGTCACTGGAAATTTCATGTTGATTTTGCTCACCAGGCTGATTCAGGTATACCAAGAGTGTTTAGAAGGATATCTTTAGACGGCAGCAGACTTAAGCCATACTGTATTTTTCTTGGGCTTTGATACTTTACCAGGTCTGTTTTCCAAGCACTCTACTGCTTGTTCAGACTGATAGCTTATCATGTTTTTGCCTGTGAACTCACAAAACTGAGTTTTTAACTAACTTTAGAATGTTAAACTGTTTGTACATCATTTTGTAAAAAGCCTTGTAATATTTGCCAATTTTATGGTGGTTCTGTGCTTTTACAGCATTTTTTTTAACTCTTGAACCTAAGGTAAAAATATTTGGATGAGTTGGTAATACATGATGTCTCTTGTTATCGTTTAAGATATTAAGCTGTGATTAGAATACTTTGCAAGTTGGTGAAATAACGTTTTTTAGTCACGTTTTTGGGAGGAAATTTGTCACACCTGGTATTACAGCAAGTTCACCATGCTAGAAGGCATTGTCCATGTAGTTTTATTATTCTTGTGGTAGCCTTGGACTGCTCTGCCACATTCTCTGAAAGAGACTCTTTGGACTGCTTTATATTTAGATTGCTTGAAGTCATTACTGGAAATATGAGAAAGCTTTATTTTTAAGCAACATGTAGGGCACTTAGTGCTTTGTGTTAATGTGTCAAACTACTGTTCTTTCTTCCACATCTGACGTATTATCTTGGCTAAGAAGCCCAGTATTGTTTTGACTTGCCACAGTGGTAGCTGAAGTATTTCTGACTGAGAATGCCTAAGGGGAAGTGACCTTGAGGGCCCTTTATCATATTGTTAAAACAATAGGTAGAATATGTGTGGAGTCAGGAGAAGTGGTGGTCTCTTTTTGCATTAAGGGGATACACACAGAAGGAAAACTAGACCATATCATCTCTGATCTTGAGTGGACAGGTGGATAATAGGGATGTAAAGAATTTATTTAAATAATTCTTTTAAAGAAAACCATTAGGAGGTTATTCCAATTTGCTAAGGCCTACATTTAGTCAAATAATGTAACTTTTGATTAAATGGAGGTATTCACAGAATCACAGAATAATTTAGTGTGAAGGGGGATCTCAGCAGGTTTCTGCTCGAAATTCCTGCCAAAAGCAGGGTCAGTACTGAGGTCAGAGCGCATATTGAATTGTATCCAGTGAGGTCATAAAAACCTACAAGGACGGAGGCAACACATCCACTGCTGGGCTGTCCTCTAGATGACAAACTTTCTCTTCATATCATCTCTGAACCTCTTAGTGCCAGTTATCTGTCTCTTGTCCTGTGAAGAGCCTTGCTCTGGCTTCTGAATAACCTCTTTGTAGGTGCTGAGGGCTGCTCCTAGGTTCCCCTAAAATCCTCTTTCTTCCAGGTGAGCAGGCCTCAATTCCCTCTATGTCCTCATAGTGTCTGGGTTACAGTCCCTGACTGTGCTGGTGGCCTCTTCTGGGAACTTATTCCTGTTGGTCAGAGTTTCTTCTCAATTGAGGGGGAGGACATAGGGCCTGGACACAAAAAGTTTATAATCAAATCAATTCTGAATATTGGCAAAGTTCTAAAGGAGTGATGGGAGGGTAAGTGGTTAGAGACTTCTGAACAATCAAACTGGGAACATTTTCTTCTCCCAGTTTATGTATAAAAATAACTATGAGATGAGGAGATATATTGAGAAGAACAGACACTGTGATCAGAAACAATCTGTTCAGGTCATGTAATTGTAGTACTTCTCTTTATAATGAACTTCTCAGTTTTAAATGTAAAATTCTTTTTGGTAAATTTATTTAGTTATGTAGTATTTCTCTAGAGGTGTTGTATTTAATACTGTCAGCTGTAGACTTTTTTTTCTTTGGCTTTGAGTATGCTTTTGTTACATTTCTATTTTCTAGATGCAGCATGCCAGAAATAAATTAAAAATTACTGTCTTGAAAACCATAGCTGACATGCTTGTTAACATAATGTAATTAGTTAAAACTCAGTCTACCTAGAACACATTAAGTTCTATTGCTTACATAAAAACACCACATAATGTCTTGTTTAATTAAAAAAAATAGTATAAAGAACTATTTGACAGCTTTAGTGATTAAATGTGTGGAACAATGTCTTTAAAAATAAAGACACAAAATGAGTGATTTATAGTAAATGTTCTCTTCAATTTCAGTCATAATTTAAAGAAGCTATTTTAAATTAATTTGATTAAATCAACCTGTCTTGTCCTCAAATTGCTGAATGCTTAATTTTACATAGTGTACATGCATGTGATAGATTTTTTACTGGCTTGGTTTTGTGGTTTCGTATTTTTTGGTGGTGTGTTTTCATTTATTTTGGTGTGGGTTTTTTTTTCTTTAAGTGTTAAACTAGCTGGAGCTTTAGGAGTATTACATTTTTTTGTTTTTGTCAGTTTATTAAACTTTGACCAGTTGCAACCAATGCATTCTGTTTTGCTGGAATGTCTTCTTGAGCTGGTTACAGGGTTATGCTGGTCGGATTAGGATCTCTTATGAAGCTGGATTCTTGAGTACAAGTTCACAAGTCAGCTTAGTTTTAGTATATTTGCCTTTCTTAACAGTTGCCCTGTAATCTGTTTCCTTACTAATAAAGTTAATTGTGGAATATAAGTTTCCTCCCTTGAGGAACATAAATGTATGATGAATCATTATGCCATTTTTTGCATCATTTATTGATATCTAAATTTGTTTAATAAGAGCTTGTGCTATTGTTCTAATTTATTCCTAGTGTTCTTTTATTTTGTACTTGAAGCTAATTATATATGTCACATTAGAACATTTGCTTTCTGTTTCCACTTATTTTTGTTTTATATTCTTTGTTGGATTTCATGTTGCTGCCTCTGTTATCAAATTTAGATGGTCCAAAGTATTAGGCTGTTTTTTTGGTTATTTAAGATTAGTTCAAATGTGGAAAGAAGAGATTTTATGAAATCCCAAATTATTAAACAAAATATCTTTGTCTTAATTGTTTTCCTGTAGTTGAGAAATATATTTGTTTGGAAGCAGTAAGCATACCTGTATTGCCTCTCTGGTGCTCTTAACTTTCTCTGCTTATTTCTGGTTCAAAAGCAGATATTTTTCATCGAATAGTTAATTTGTTATTATCCATTACAGTGAATTTAGAATACTTATCTATTGTTAGGTGCAATATCTTTCTCATCTTGACATAATTTCCAGTGACTCAGCCTTTAGAGAAGGAAACAAAGCAAACAAAACTGATGGACATCCTTTTGCTATCAGGGAAATAAGACAGGAAATCATCCTCCCTGATAACACATTACGGAGAAGAAAGAGAGACTAAGGGAACAAGAACAATTTAAAAACCTCTCTAGCAAAAACATACCAGATGCAGCAACAGAGTTAGACTCATTTGATAAGCTATCACAGCAGATGGTAGAAAACATGGAAGTCTTTTTTTAAAATTGTGAAAAGCAGACTTTCTGATATGAATATTACAACTATTTTGATAACTATTTTGAACAGACAAATAAAAAAGTCTCAGTCACAGACACTGTGGGGAGGCTGTAATATATCCTTACTGCTTCTGAATGATTGTTTTCTGTTCTGTAAGAAAAGGAATTTTCTTCTTTTCCCACAACAGTAAGAATAATGTTGCTTTTCTTTCTTGCAGTAGTGAAGCAAGAGGTGCATTTAGAGGCAGAAGTAGGAACTCAATAGGATTCTGGAAATAAAATGGCTTAAATTAAGGAGGGAGCAAGTATGTAAACAGCTTTGTCTCTTAATCCCTCCAGATGTGTCTCTGTTCTTTACCTTCTTGCCATTTCTTTATTCTCCTTTTCCAGAACTTTTCTGTCATGTTCAGTCACATCTCTCCTATTGTGCCTGTTGGTTTCTTACATTCCTTCCTCCAGTCCCATTAAAGAAAAGTCATTGGCTGTGCTGTTGTTCTCAGATTCAAGTAGATTTTAAGACCACTTTCTCGTCTTTACAGTAGTCAACGTCTGACCTAACTGAAACCACAGCCAAGTATTTAACCTTTCAGTTGATGGAACAACCTTTTGTCTTTCTGGATCCATTGTCATCCTCTGATTTGCTGGAGCAAACACCCCAGTTAAGTTTTGAGTGCCTCTGAGTGGGAAAATGGGAAGAAAATAAAATAACCAAAAAGCACTTTGCATAAAAGAGTTATTACCTTCAGACACTGTATGCCACATATAGTTATATTTGCAAGCTGGGCTAAACTGTATTTTCATTGTGTGAGAGGTTGGAAAGTTGATTTTCAGTTGAAGGAGAACTGTTACTGGTTTTGAGGAGGAAATTAGTTTTGATTTGTTAGTGGAGGAAACAAATTGCTTGTGAGAAACAGATTGTGAGAAGACTCAGTTCTGTCAGCCTCAAGTGGGCAAGGGTGTGGTATTATGATTAGAATTTTTTTTTTGAAGTGTGGGGAATGAGGAGAATCAGTATTTGTCTAGAAGGAAAAGAGCCTGGCAGGTGGCTTGGCAGTAGGCTAGAGGAGAACTGATGTTTACTCTGAAACACAGGGATAATATGAGCAAGTCAGAATGAGGGTGAAAAAAAATGTGGCAGAGATGGGTACAAAGGCACAAGAAAGTGTGAGTAGATGAGTGATACTGTACTGGAAGTACAGGCAGTGCAAGTCCTTGTATGTGTCTTTTTAACTGTTAAATGTACATGTTTAGTTACTCTAGCAGTTATAACTGTTGGAAAGTTACGATGTGATTTCAAATATCAGTGGGTCTGATGTGTTGAAAATTGAGAAGTCCTTTCCTGTGATAAGACTTTTGACATTTTGTAACCTCACTATAGAGGCTTGATGTAGAAAAAGATTGATGCTAATAGGCTTTTGGGGCTGCTGTTCATGCTGTATTCGAGCATCTTTCTTACTTTTGCTTTACCATGGTTGAGGGCTAGACAGTCTGGGGATATGTAAGCATTAAAGAATTCATAACTGGAACTAAAATAATCTCCAGAATCAAGTAGAATTAACTTCCCCATGTATCTAACAGATATGCATGCACAGATTCCTTACTTGTTTTTCACCAATAGCTCTTCAGTTTCTTAGTGATGGAATGAGTAGAAATGTGAATTTCAGATTGTGGTCCTTTCTTTGTTTAGATTGTGTGATGAAGTAAAGTAGCAGTTTAACAGGCCTTCCTATATTATCACATCTCTGTTTTACTGTAGCAGATGGTGTACAGGATTATTCTACAATCGTAAGTTGTCGTCTCTCCTTTTCTGTTTGTTCTCACATACTTTTATTTCCTTTTTTATCTGTGTAATGAGTGAGGTCCTTTTGAAGGCTTAATTAAAATATCAGATCAGAAGACTAAAGATGGGCAGTGGATTGCTACATAGGACTAGAACTGACTAAATAATTTTATATTCATAAATAAGTAATTTTGCATGCAGTGTTTACAGTAAAGCCTTGTATGATTCAAGTGGCTTTTTATGAGGAAGTCTTCAGTAGAGTATCATTGCATGCATAAATATACATTTATCACTCTTATTTTAAATACACATGTCTTTTTTATGGAACATGAGAATTAATCTATGTTGTGATTAAAACGTGCTGTGCTTTCAAATGTGATTAGAGCATTGCAAATGTATTATTAGTAATACTACTGTTTCAGATGTTTTGAAAGTAGCGTAAAGGTATTTTCAGTGTTAGCAATAGATCATCAAAATGCTACTGTTGGGCCAGTTCACACAAAGTCTGGCTTTAGCAAATCTTATTATATGATTACAGCCATACTTAGTGTTGAATGGTGTGTACAAGTGATGAAACAAATGGCAGGTCAGCCATGGATTACACAGACTGTATGTGGAAGTGCCAATTTGTTAATTTCTCTTCTCATTTTTGCCCTTGTAACCTGGAAATCCTGGCTGAGTAAAGAGCATCACATTTACTATCCATACTACTATGATGGTTAGGCTATTTATTTGGAAGAAATGCATAATACTCAGATTCAGTTACACATAATCTGACATCTGCAACTGTTTATTTTGCAAATCTCCTGGTTTGAGCTAAACTGAACCAATTCTGTTTAGTGATTTTTGCTTTCCAGTTCAGTCTCTTCTAAGAGGCTGCACTTTCTGCAATCAGCTGCATGTTTTTGCAGACGGTGTGTGCTACTGGCAGTGATAACACCTGATGTTCACAGTCACTGCCTGGCACTGGGATGCAGAAAGGCTCTGGCTGATACTTATTCCTACAGTGACCAAGGCCACAGCTGGCTCTTGTGTGCCACGCTGGGGGTGCCGGGTAGTGAGAGGGGTCACAAGGAGGTAAAAGATTGCACCTCCAGGGGGTAATAGACAGGACAGGTGACCACAAGACACATTCCGTATACATCATACTCCATATAAAGCTGAGGAATCATGGGAATTAAGCTCTCTTCTTCAATGTCTAGCATCTGAGGAGGACTCTGTCTCATCTTCTGCCTTTGACCCTGATCCTGAGTTCCAGAATCCAGCTCCCTTGATCCAGCTTCCGCCACTTCCCAGATCTTTTCTTGCAATCTAAGTATTGAGAAGAGGTATGGGAAAACTCCCAATTTCTTTAGTTTTTTTATTTCAACCTTCTAAAAGTAACAGAAGGCTAGGGGCAGGATGTTGGAGAGTGGACAGCATGAAGCAGATTATAGTCCTTGCTTGTATTTATTGGCTTACCAAGTTGCACAGATAGAAAAATTGCAAAGGGAAGAAAATCCTTTAATCTTCAAGGATTTTACAAATAGGAACATCTCTTTCTCACTTAGAGTAAGTTATTTAGTTTTATTGTCAAATTGACAGTACTTGTGGGCTGATGTAACCATCCCACAACAATATCCTGGTGAAAAGAGGGGTTTTGCTTCCTCTTTTACCTTTATATAGTATCAAAAAACGTACCATGCATTTTTAGAGATCAGTCTGTGTCTCTACATCATTTTTTTCCCCCATCTATGGGTTGAATTTATTGGTCCTTGATCTTACATGTAGTGAAATAAGAATTTCTCTTATGAAGTCCAGCTATAAGTGTATTGTAGAGTGCTACAAAACATACTTCGAGGAAAGACATTGTCTCATTGTAAAGTTTCATCTGCGCTGCTTGAAAAAAAAGTTATTAATTATGTCATCCCAAAAAAGTTTAAAACTAAAGCAGATGTTCCACGTTTGTTGCATAGCAAAGATCCTGTATAGGAGTAGAATTTTTGATTGCTGTTCCTGCTTTCTCATTCAGGTATTGCAAATTTTTTGCAGACTTTTGTGAGTTAAGTTACCTGAGCAAGTTCAGTGATTGTGTCAAATAAGTAGAACTTCAGTGGTGACAGTTGTTTGTAAAGACAGTTTTATTTTTTTTATTTAGTCTTGGGTTTTTTTCATATTTAAGTGTTTTAGTATTTGTAACTTACTGTCTAGATAGCCTTCAAACTAAAATAATTGTAAATGTCACTCCTGCAGGAACTGTAGAACTGTATTCCTGTACTGGATTTCAGATGGGTTAAATGTAAAGGTAAAATTGCCTTTACCTTTGTTGACTAATTCCCCTGATATATACGTATGTATATATATACAAGGATTTTTTATCTAAGTAAAATTGTATGTGCATAATGTTATATGTGGGTATGTATAAAGAACATATATGTATTATATATGGGGGATGTTTATAAGACAAGTTCACTGCTGAATTACATTGAAATTTTGTGTTGAATTCATTCTCACTATGCCAGTAGTTTTTATAACTACTGCTTTTCAGAACATACTCACTTGTGTCCTAGGTGTAGCCTGCATTTTTCTTATTACCTTAACTTTTCTTTTGAAAGGATGTTTCATTTGAGAGGGCAGCTATTTTGTCTGATGGTGCTGTTCCAGTTCAGAGCTTCTTAATTCTAGATCAGCATTGGCATACTGTGAAAGACTGCCAAAGATGAGTGAGGGTGGAGTACATGATGTACGAAGGGCTGAGAGAACTGTGTATTTCCATGTGGAGAAGTCTGAGGAACCATCTGTTTGTTGTTCTTCAGCTACCCGTTGGGAGGCTATAAAGAATAAAATAAAGTATATGGAGTTGGACTTCTTTTTTTGAAGGTACATGGTGTTTGGACGAGAGACAACAGACATGAGTGAGAACACAGGAAATTTTTTTTGAGGTATTAAGGAAAAATTTTCAGCAGAGGGGTGGTCAAAAAGTGGAACAAGCTGTTAAGAGGGGTTCATCCAATACCCATCTTTGAAGATCATGAAAACTTCACTGGACAGACTTTGAGCGGAGGTATTGGACCGAATGACCACTATAGGTCCCTTCCAACTATATTAGGCTATGTTTTCTGGTTAATTATAATTTATACCAGCCTTTTGTTACTCTCACATGTAATAGTTTTAACTTTTGGTTTTGCTGCTCTATGAAAACAGTGTATTGTCTCACACAGAAGAAAATGTTTGTTTGAACTGCAACTGTGTTTGAGCAGTCATAAACCCAGAGTAAACAAACCTGATTGGTTTTGATAATTTCTCTGACACTCCAATTAGTGTATGTAACAGCCTCTCAGAAGTATATTTTTTCACTTTTTCTGAAGTGGAACAGAATGGGATACTAAGTCTAGATCCTTGCAAAAGTGTGCTGAACCTCTACAGGTATTTTTCGATACTTGAAGTGTCTTGCTGTGAAAAAAAAGTATACTCATGGCCTTTTTCCTGTATGAAATATTTTATTTTCAGATTTCCCTTGAGTCTCTTTCCAAGAGAATGTAAGCTTGCAGCTTACCTTTTTCTTAACTCTTCAGTGGTGCATTCATGGAGGATACATTTCCATGTCAGTGTACGTCAGTGTTAGACTTCG
The DNA here is from genome assembly GCF_000703405.1 of Apaloderma vittatum. Taxonomy (NCBI): domain Eukaryota; kingdom Metazoa; phylum Chordata; class Aves; order Trogoniformes; family Trogonidae; genus Apaloderma; species Apaloderma vittatum. Next base: position 54,137 of record NW_009707812.1, on the reverse strand, counting down.
GTGTTCCCTCCACATTTTTCTGCATGTGTGCTAGCAGTCCTGTGCCTGTGAAGAAATCCTGCTGCAAACTTTAAAATAGTCCTAACCGAAACTGGTTTACTGAATGTTATCACAGTATGAACACAATTGCTGACATAAGGGAGCAGGTAAAAGTACCAGGAGAAGGTGAGAGTGGGACTTCAGTGTTCCAGAATTTCACAGGTTTAAGCTAGTGTGAAACCATGGTCCTCCAAAGAAAAGTTAGGCTGCATGAATCTTCATGTTTGAGACTTTTTTTTTAGTAGAGTTGGTACTAGAGTTAGTTAAGATTACTCTAATTATTTAACTGTTAGGTTTTGGTCATGACAACATAGAAGTTTGGCTGGTTTTGTAGGCATTCAAAATTAGTTGAGCTGCTTCATCAACTCAAAATGCAGTTGTCTCTTGCAGGTAGATTTGCAAGTAAATGCAGATGGTTTACTGGATTTTTGTTTATGTGGCATATTTATACAGTAGGTATCTGTCAAATAGATGTGTAACTTTATGAAACCCTTTAAACTGTGAGAAAAAGCAAACCAATATGGGTCTTGCTGCTATTTGTTATTTTTTTTTGTATTGGTCTGTGATTAATGTCAGCTCTTGGCTGCTGCTGTTCTAGATCTGTAATTTGAGATGGAAATAATGAATATCTAAGGCCAATGTGCACAATTCTTTAGTGATAATATCCTTATATTTAAATATACAGGCTTCAGGTTCTTAAAAGTTTCTCTGCTTTTTCATGTGGTTTTAAATGGTTAAATGGATCTATTTATGTACTGGAAAGTTAGCATGAAGAAGTGTTAATCAGGAACATATCATCAGTGACAGAGAATATAAGGTAAGGTTCCTTTGGACATCATAAATTACATGTTGAACCTCCACACTTTCAGAAGATTTCATTTGAAGTTACAATAATGGTAACAATAGCGTCTCCTGCTTCCATCACTTTACCCACAGCTCACTTATTTCAATACTGTAAATGGTGTTGATTATATCAAGAATGCCACTTTTATATAAGAACTTTTTCAGAACTCCAGATTTCTGGAACTGTCTGTGTTCTTGTAAGATGTTGCAAGATGCCTAGCATTTGTATGGGAGAATTGAAGAATGTGTTTGTGAGGGTTTGATTTTCTCAAGATCTCTCTGTTTTTAAGTATGCAAGCCTAATATCCTTACCTGACATTATTAGGTTAATGCTGCCCATACTGCTGTTCCAGATAGTCTGTGTTGACTAGTGCACTATTAGAGATAACAGGCTTTCTAGTTCATGCAGCTCTCTCTGCTGGCCAACCTGTATAATTAGATGCGCCTTAATAAAAGCACAACCGGGATTTTTCCTTCAGTACATCCCTGTTTTTCCGTGCTTAAGGGTCAGGAGGTGTTATGAAGAAGACCAGCTGCCTTCCTCTTCCAGTCATTTCAAGATCTCAGGATACTTCAGTTGTATGATTCTGCCCACCCCACGTTGTATTCCAATGTGCATCACTGGCTGTGCCAAATGCATTTGTAGTCCTTCCCAATCTTGCTGCCATGTTCTATGTTTCCCCTTGAGAGGGAAATGGCTGGCTTTATTTTCATTTCTTGCCTGGCTTACCCAGTTATTTTAGTTATTTTAGTATGGAGTTGTTATTTTATGGTGGCTTGTCTTTCTTATGTGATACGAGTATTTCTCATTGTAGGTATTTTCTTCATGTCCGAAAATATCTGTCAGATATGTGACATTGGGTTTGATTTCATTACTTTGAAGTTGTCGTTTTGAGTGGCTGATAATAATTCTGTGGCTTCTAAGTTTTCTAAGTTATTATGATTTTCTTTCCCTTTTTAGTAAAAAAAAAGTACATTGCCTATCGGGACGGGAGTAAAAAGACTGTAGAAAGTGATAAGATGGATAGTGGAAACATTAGAAGAGAAAGAGGAAATTATACAGAAATTAGGAATGATGTGAGATCTTAAGGTTAGTAATTTGGGAAAAATAAAGAGAAAAGTATCTGTAATGCTAAATTTCAATTATCTTCTGATCTGACAATTTTAGTATTTGAAGGCCAGAGGTATTTTTAGAACTGTCCAACATGCCTAATGCCCACTAAAATAAACTTTTGAGAGATTTTTATCTTTTAATTCAGCTAAGTGTATCCTTGTAAGCCTCTGAAAAAAATGCCACAATTTAGCCAGAACATTAAGCAGCCCAAATCTGTGCCATACAATTGTCAAGATAAATGAATATCCAACTGCAGATAACACCAGTGTCTGTATATCCCTACAAAATGAGATTTTTATTTTTTTTTTATTCCCATTAATCTACCCTAGTAATGTTCTCCATACAAAGTAATCTTTATCTTGAGTCTAATACTAGTTTTGAGTGAGAAATTAACACTGACTTAGTCTGTTGGTGGTGACAGAGGCCTGGAGTCCTGCAGATGTAAAGAAACTATAATACTTACGGTTTTTCTCTCTTAGCATAAAACCACATGTAGTTTCTAAGAATCTGCTCACTTTTATATGTTACAATTTTTATAAAGCCAGATGATCAAAACTGATTCGGTCCTATTCCATGTACTTCATTTCAAGTTTTGTATATTTTAGTACACTTTTGTTTGAATTATAAGCTCAGTTTGCCAAATGGTGTAGTTCTTCTGTATCAGGAAAGTGGATGAAAAAGTGAAATCTACTTTGCAAGTTATAACTATCCCAATAAGCTGTGTTAGCTCTTAGTTTTCTTTGTCTTCGTTCTTTGTAAGTAGGAAAAGAGTTAAATTTTGGAAACTTGATAGTGTTCAGATTTGTATTACTGATCTCAAAAGGCCAGTAATCACCACGTACCTTGGAAATTGGAAATGAATGTTTCGTGTAGGTGAAACTTTTTTGTTTAAACTAGGTGAAAGAAAAACAAAAAAAAAAAAGGAAAAAAGCATGGTTGATAGGTGTCAAGGATTAGAACTGAACCAGCCTCTAAATTGGCAGCCAGTGTGGGACTTGACATGACCAGGTTCTAATGTATTGCCTCAGTAGTTCAAATTCCAGCTCATGTGGTTGAGAGAATGTCAGATCTTTTCCCTTGAGAGTTTCAAAGGATTGGAAGAAGACACACAAGGGACAGGTTACATCATGTCATCACTGAATGCAGCATATTACCTTGTCATTTTAGGGCTTGGTTCTGTTTAGTTCAAACCAGAAAAGTAGGAAAGTGAAATATTGTCAAGATTCTGTAGAAGTAAATGACATGTAGCAATTCATACATGCTTGGAACAAAAGTAAGTGTTAGCTGTCTTAAAAGTTCCAGTAAAAATGTAATGTACAGTTCATCTTAGTGTTACTATTTATCACTTAGCAGGAAAGAATCTTTGGAAAGTCAAATAAGAATGGGTCTATTTGTAAGTGATTTGTCTAGTGATCTGTTGTGACACACAAACCTAAGACTTAACAAATGTACTTACCTAGGAGAAAACAGTAACTCTCAAGTTGCTGCTATCAGACATTTGTATCTGTCACTTCCGTGACCCTATTGGGTAGCTTTAATTGTGCAGTATTTCCGTATGTTTTCATAGGTGCAATCAATGTCCAAGTTCTCAACTTGGCTAGTGACTCCATAGATGAGGTGCAGAATATAGGTGATACAGATGCAGAACAGAAAAATTGGCCTAGATGTCACACACAAGACAGTATACAGCAAATACAGCGAGATAAGGAGGAAGGGCAAGGGGCTAATAATGGCCAAATTTGGCCCTAGAAGGGCAGGCAGCACTTCAACATCTTTGTAGGTTTTTGTATTTTACTTTTCTTTGGGTAGGTGTCAGAATCTTAAGATGGAAACTGGATGCAAATGCATGGTTTTGGTGTTCTACGGATAGTGCCTCTTGATGAAAGAAGCAATGTGGGAGAGATTATTTCAAACAGTAACTGGGACATGGAGACTGGGATTTTCTGTTGTTGTGGTGGGGAATGAATGGGATTCAAACTGCCTGTGAAAAAAGAGTAGAACAAGAGGAAAGAATGACCAAGGTAAAAAAATGGGATGGAATTGGTGGAAATATGGAGACCAAAGGATGGAATCAGACAGACCTGTCAATCTGTGAGGAGAAAAACAGCGAGAAGGGTATCCTGGTAAGACCCTTTAGCAGTTTGCCTTGGGAATAAACTGGGGCAGGAAGAAGCTCACAAGGGAGAATGGAATCTGAAGTGCAAGTTCAGCAGTATGGGGTTCAGTTATGCAGGAGAGAATGCCCTTTTTCCCCAGTAAAATCGGAGGAGAATCATATATACTGGAAGTTCAGGCTGATAATTGCAAAGTGGTCCTGCCAGTTACCAATATCTTTATTCTGCCCAGCAATTAAAGCTCTTTCCTTGTTACACATTGCTGGTCTTAATCAGTGCCCAAAATACTGCTCTAGGCTTTTGGCAGTGACATGGAAATGATGATGCTGGGATTAAAGATACGAGGTAATGTGGTGGTAGAGTAAAATACACAGGGGAAAGATAATGAGTCAAACCCTCAAATAAAATGCATTTGATGTTGAGAGTCTGACTTCTAAAATCAAGAAAGAAGGAAAGGAGTAGAGTGCATGAAGACAATCCCTGCAAATCATTATATACCATCCTGTCTCACAGGTAAGAGATTTTGTGGAAATACTGGAGTAGAAGGAAGCCTAATCAACAAGTGAGTGCTTATTTTACCTCTTTTCAGGTGTTGTTTGTAAAGAACACAAAGATGACTTTGTGTTCATTGTGCATCTCACATCACTGTGAAGGTACCCTAGGAAAGTACTGTTGTAGGATTGTCCTGTTTCTAAACTTTCCTGGATGCTCACTCTTGGCCAGAGAGCTAGACGAGCCTTTAGTCTCTTCCTGTATCCCTATCCTGAAGGAATTGAGTGAGCAAATGGCTTGAAAAAATGTACTGGGAGAAAATTAACTCTCAAATTCATGTTCTTCTGCTCGGGTTTAGGTGCAGAATATATACAAGTAACTGAGTTGTTCCATGGGCAGTTAAAAAGCATAACTAGTCTAAAATCACACAATGTACTGAATGTAGAGGCTGGCTAAGACAAGACCTTTTCCTTTTGGTCTTTTGGGTAACTCTGAAACATGCTCACTAGATCTCTGCCAGTAAGCATGAAGTGTGTTTAGAGCAGAATGCTCAGGAAAGCAAAAGATGACTAAATTGATGGAGTAAGCTTTGTGCGCTTTAGGTGAAAACTGGTCCAAAACTAGATATCATACAGCCTCTCTTAATCCTGAATGAACAGGGCAGCTGAGGAATCAGGCAGCAGAAGGACACAGCGTTAACTCAGCATTGGCAAGTGAGGATCAGGTGATTATGTTGCTGTTTGGGAGCTGACTGCCCATCAAAACCACCACTGAGTAGAGCACTGAGACTTGTAGTACTGATTGCATGTCTTTTTGGCTAAAGAAGAAATGACTGACCTTGATGTATTTTTTACATTTTTTGAAAGCTTTGTGTGGAATCACTGGAGTGGTTGGCACACCTTGCTGAGACCTCTTCATGTTCTGGCTGGGTGTTCTAATTGCTCTGTGGAATACTAGGTAATTTCTTGTGTCTAGGAAGAAGCAAAACTGATTTGTCTGAGCATAGACTCTCCAAGAAAAATTTGAACAGCTATGAAATCTACACATAGGAACTGGTGAACTGTGCAGGACAATTTCTTCACTTCCATTTTATGTGCACTTGGGAGATAGCCACATGCTTATTTATAATAATTTGTAATTTGGCTGATTGTGTTATTTTCTGGTCACCTGAAAGATACAGCTACTTTCCTGCCTTTCTATTCTTGAGATCTGCATGATAGATCATAGACTACCTGACTGGAGCCACAGGGATTAGACCTGCTTTATTCTTCTAGAGTATTAACTGTTCTGGTTTTTCTAGTAGGAGTAGCTGGCTCTGTGATGGGTAACATTTGTCAATACTTGAGACTCTAAACATTCTTTATTCTGCTCTTGGGAATATGCATAGCATGTCCTCTTGTGTTATGTGAGTGCAAGTTTATTGAGGAATAGCAGACACTTTTCTTGGTATTTTTATGGACTGCATGAACTCAGTGCCCGGGAGGCTATGGAGCATATCATCTTGAGTGCCATCATGTGACACGGACAGGACAACCAGCTGATTAGGCCCAGTCACCATGGGTTTATGAAAGGCAAGTCCTGCTTGAGTAACTGCTCAGTGGATGAGGGAGAGGCTGTGGATGTGTCTACCTGGACTCCAGTAAACCTTTTGACTCTGTTCCCCACAGTACTCTGCTGGAGAAACTGGCTGCTTATGTCTTGGGACAGGCATATTCTTCACTGTGTGAAAAACTGGCTGTCTGGCTGGGCCCCAAGAGTGATGGTAGATGGAGTTGAATCCAGTCGGTGACTAGTCACAAGTAGTGTTCCCCAGTTCTGGCCAGTTCTGTTTAACATCTTTGTCAGTGACCTGGAGGAGGGGATTGAGTGCACCCTCAGTAAGTTTGCAGGTGACACAAAGCTGGGAGGGAGTGCGGATGCGCTGGAGGGCAGGAAGACTCTGCAGAAGGGGCTGGGCAGGCTGGATTGAGAGGCCGATGCAGGTGGTATGAAGTTCAACAAGGCCAAGTGCCGGCACCTGCCCTTGGCTCACAACAACCCCAGGCAGCGCTGCAGGCACGGGGCAGAGTGTCTGGGAAGCTGCCTGATGGAAAAGGCCCTGGGTGTGCTGGTGGGCATCCAGCTGGATGTGAGCCAGCAGTGTGCCCAGGTGGCCAAAGAATGATAGAATCACAAAGGTTGGAAAAGACCTTTAAGATCATCAAGTCCAACCTACAGCCCTACACCACCCTAACACTAAACCATCTCCTGAAGTGCCACATCCAGCAGTTTTTTAAACATGTCCAGGAATGATGACTCCACCGCCTCCCTCAGCAACCCATTCCAATGGGTTCATTTCAGTGAAGAACTTCTTCCCTAATGCCCAATCTAAACTTCCTCTGGCGCAACTTGAGTTCATTTCCTCTTGTCCTATCGCTGTGCACTAGGGAGAAGGCCAACGGCATCCTGGCCTGCATCTGCAGCAGCGTGGCCAGCAGGACAAGGCCAGGGATTGTCCCCCTTCTCTCAGCACTGGTGAGGCCACGCCTTGAGCCCTGTGTTCAGTTTTGGGCCCCTCCCTCCAAGAACATCACTGAGGTGCTGGAGCATGTCCAGAGAAGGGCAACGAAGCTGGTGAAGGGTCTAGAGCACAAGTCCTGTGAGGAGCGGCTGAGGGCACTGGGGTTGTTCAGCCTGGAGAGAAGGAGGCTGAGGGGAGACCTTCTGAGGGAGACCACTCGATGACTGCCTGACAGGAGGTTGTAGAGAGGTGGAGGTCAGTCTCTTTTCCCAAGTGGCAACTAACAGGACAAATGGAAATGGCCTCAGGTTGCACCGGGGAGGTTTAGTTTGGATATTAGGAAAAATGTCTCTACTGAAAGGATTGTCAAGCATTGGCACAGGCTGCCTAGGGAAAGTGGTTGAGTTGCCACCATCCCTGTAGGTCTTTAAAGGATGTGTAAAGTGATGCTTAGGGACTTGTCCTAGTGGTAGAGCTGGCATTGCAAGGTTCATGGTTTGACTCAATCTTTTCCAATCTAAGAGATGCTGTGATTCTGTGAACAAGGTGAAAGTTAGATATCTGTGTCAATTTGTTCTTGCTCAAGTGCCCTACTGAAAGACCCTTTTTGTTTTCTGCTCCTATGAATCACTCTGGTGGTCTCTCTTTTTTTCTTCCCATAAAGATATTTTCTTCCACTTCTCATTTTCTGTCTGTTTAAAATATAATTTATTCTTCCTCCAGAAGAAACAGGGCCTCGAGATGTCAGCGAAAGGGGTGTGACACCTGGAATTTTAATGTTTAAAGGCATTAGCTGCCTTTGAGATGTCTGACATTTATTCCGAATGTTAAAGAAATGACAGATATCTTTGGCTTCTCAATCCTCCTCACCATACCGTGAGACTTGGCAATGTGGTCAAATCCTCCTTCATCAACTTTTCCAGCACTCTGAGGGAGTAAGTAAGTGTTGCTTGGAGAGTGATGGAAGAACCAAGGAAATACTTGATAAGGATTAAAATAATAGATTTTCCTTCCCTCCAAAAAAAGAGAGGAGAGGGGAAAAAAAACCTATCCAACCACTTGTGGTACATTTTTAACAGTAACCATTCATGCTTCTTCTGCTTACACATAGCCATGATTTGTTCACTGTGGAAACAGAAAATTAATGACTTTCTTACCCTGTGGTATGAGATGTGATCCTTACTGTATGCTCTGCAATATCTGATTTGGTACCCTGGAAATACTGGGCAGACTCACAGAGCCTCAGGGAACTGGGCAAGGAGAGTCATTGGTGGGGTCATGTAGAATTAGTTTACTTGAGTGAGTTTGGAACCTCTGCCAGAGGTGGAAGGAGAATGAAAGATTTCTGTATATTCTTCCTTAAAAAATAAGAATGTCCAGATGCAGAAGATAAAATAAGACAAGTATCTACCCTTTCCCTAGTTTTCTTGATTTCTGTCCCACATGTGACTGAGTGTACTGTCTCCATCTTCCACCTGAACTAAGGCTCCTGCTTTTGCTTCACTCCTTTCCTGTTGTGGAGTATCTCACCCTCTGATTTGTGTCGCTGCCTCCCAGCACATAGTCACTGTAGGACGGTATTTTCTTCTTAAGCTTCTTCCCAAGTTTTCTTTGTATCCAATTACATTTCCAGAAGTTGAAGCAGAATACTTTGGCTGAATTTGATTGTGGCAGAATGCCTTAATTTCCTTCCTCTTTTTGAATTTTTCTAGGAATAAGATGGACTTCATGTTTTTAGTCATGTTCAGTAGTTACTATATGTTTTCCTGTACCTTCTGAGATGCAGGTTCCAACCCACTAGTTTTTATTCAGTTGTCTATGCGCAATCATGTTTGACCTTGACTGTATTAAATTTATGTCTGTCTAGCAGTGCACTGGCAATGCAACTTTTAATTAGTTTTAAACAATTTTAATTAGATTTTAATGAATTTTAAACAAGGTGAAAGGAGTGCTAAGTGACTGAGGTTACTCTGGTTAAAATTCAAACCTAATTCTGTGCCCTGTTGTGGGTGGGAGGTGAGAGAGGATAATTTCTCTCTATTAGAGAAGCTTGGCAGGGAGAAGGAATGGGCATGGGGAAAGAGGAAAAACAGCTGTCCTTTAGTATGTTTGGGCTTGGACTTAGCGTACTAATCTGTGCTTTTGACCTAATAACGCATTCCGAACTTGAGAACTATTCAAGCGACATCCATGTAAGGGATTCTCAAATCTCTGTAGGTCTCATGTTCTACTGTAACTGTCAGTTTCTGATGTCTGTCATCCTGTCCTCTCTTCTTTCTTGAGTCTTCCCCTCCCCGGCCCCTTCCCCTGCGCACTCTCCCCAAGGGTTTGCTTGTTCTTCCCGTTGCCCATTCTTTTCTGGCAGAGACTGTGTACAACACATAAAATGGGCAGAAGTCTTCAGGTATGACTCAGCTGCTGTGCATACATTGCTTAACAGGACATAGTCCAAGGCGGGTAATTTGTGTTTAGGAAGTTTCCATATCAGGTAAGACAGAATCCTTCACCAGAGGGTGAATCCTGCCATTACCTTGTCTTGCTGTCAACAAGATGATTTGGCTAGTGTAAAAGGAAGCACAAAGGAAGACTCTGTTATGCTCTACTGCTTCTTACATTATTTTGGTTTTAGGGAGTCTCTTACATCCTTTATTAATTGAGAGTCATCAAACTGGCTTAACTTCTTTTCTCAAATAGAAACTGCTATACCACTTCTTTCAATTCTGACTGTGTCTGTATGAATCGGCTGGCGGAATCTGTTCCAGCTTATACTATCCTTACTTGTGGTCATGGTAAAGTGTGCTGCTCATGCCAGTAGGTCACTGAGGTCCAATGTTAAATGGTGGTACTGTCTATGAAGAGTTTTCAGGGGAATGGGAGGGGAATCATCTGCTAAAGAGATAAAATTCACTTCTTTTAGAGTCATTCCTGAATAGGGATGGAAGTAGCAAGAGCCCATTTCTGTGAAGCTATTTTATTTACTGCTTGAAATAATGCAGAGGTGTTAAGTCTGTGTAACAATAACATTTAGATGGGAGGCAGAGCCACTAAGAATCGTGTTTCTGTTGAAGGCATGAGGGGTATCATGGTCAGGTATGAGGTGCTGAGCAATACACTCAGAGGCTTTGATAGGGATGTTCACAATAGTGTCACATTTGTTACCTACTTCTCTTTTTACTGAACTTGAAAGTAATTGAGAGTTGAAATCTTGAAGTTTGCAGAATTGTTATATTGCATTGCTTTTAGACATGTTAATATTGCATCTCTGTCTTTCATTCTTAATGCCTTTTTTCCCCCCCCTTACAAATGCCCTTTGTATTGAACTCTGTGTTTCAGGAGTTTCTTTTTCTTTCCTCTGCCTGAGGTTTCATCTATATACTAAAACTGAAACGTGAAACTCAGACACTGAGTATGGGGAGAGTTTTAAAATGGACTTCCTTTTGCAGTGTTTAAGCAGTTTGGAGATTTCAACAGCACTTCCTTTATGATGTTACGTAGTTTTTCAACTATTTACCCTTCATGAAAGGAGTTATGAGAGAGTTCTTTTTTCTCTTTTTGTAATTATACTAGTTTGATTACTTTGTTGAACAAAGAATTGTGTTTGTGTCTGTTCTACCAGTGACTCACAGCATGAACTCAGGTAAATAGTTTAGACCATTGTGCTTGTGATACGTCTGCAAAATAAGAAAGGTGGCAATGTCCTACATAAAGCATGCTAGTACTGAAATGCAGTGTAAACTGGAGATACGAAGATTACTCTGCATAGTTACGGAGTTGTACAAATAGGTGAAGACTGCCTAGAGTAGTGGAAGTAATCTGATGGAACTAAGCCTAAATTTATCACTGACAGAAGCATGCACTGTCTTTTACAGCAAAGCTGAGTCAGGGGGGTTTGTTTCTAAATAAATTTAATTGTGAAAAATGCTATCAGTGATGTCAAAAGTTAAGGCCAAGGTCTGACTTTTTCTTTTTATTTTGGTGGGTTTTCTTACAGTTTCCTTTTTGTCTATGTGCCAGTCAGAGGAGTGTAATTGCACTGTGACCTTATTTGCTTTAACAAAATGAAACTCAATTCAGTTAATGAATTGGCAGACAAGTATCATGCTGTTTACTTTGGATCTGGACATGGGCAGACTGTTTCCTGCATGTCCTAGTGGTCAAAGTCTTTACTATGTACCAGTTAAGGAAAAAAATAGTGTTTAAGAAGATTATTACTAGTAGGTGAGCAGATGTGGCAAATGCTTAAGGGAATGATGAGGTATAGGAATATCCATTTATAGATGTTGGAATACCTGGTCAAAAGTGGTCCATTCAGATATTTTTAATTTCTGCTTAGTTTTTGTAATTGGATTTAGTTTGATAATTGGAACATGCATTTAAAACGTTCAGTAACTTACAGTATTTAGAGTAATTTGTAATTTGTGAGGATGTATCTTCAGGAGCTCAAAACATGCACAGAGAGAAGACAGACCATGGTCAGTTTTAAACTTCCAGGCTACTTTGGTGCGTTGCAGCAATTTGTCTTATACCTGAAGAGTAATGTGCAAAAATCTCTTGGAATGACTAGTTCAGCTGGAGACACGTCTGGTTTGGAAAGTAATTCTTGAGATCCGTGAAAGTCTAGGACTTTGCAGCAGCTTTGTGCTGAACTCTGGTAGAGAGGTCTGAAATTCTTACAGAGCTGAGCTGAAGCTGCAAATACGTATGCATAATGTGCTGAAAATTTCTGTAGAAAACTGAAGTTTCTGAGTTTGACTTTCATCTAGGAGAAAGCCCATCTTGTTCCGTTACGTAGATAATAGAGCATCTTAAGTTTTGAACAGACATCCTTAGGTAGATCTGAATTTTCCATCCAAAAGTGAGTGGGAAAATGCTACCTTTGGGCAAGATTGAAATAGTATGATTTCCGACTTGGAGGGGAGTCTAGCAGGAAGAGCTTGTGCCTTGTTTTGCATTGCTATGTGGGTACATCCGTAGAACTTCTAGAGTAATGGGAACTCATCTGAGACTGAAATGTAGATGAAGGCCCAAGGCTTAAGGATTCAGAGACAAAATTTGTGTTGGAATTCAGCTTACGTACTGAGAGAGTTGGGTGGTTTGACATTTTTTTTCCTTCTTTTCTGTCATCAGATAGACTTTTAAGAATAGCTCAATAATTGTTCAGTGGGAATTTTGTAGTGCAACTTTTTTATAAACAACATATCAATTTAAAAATACTATCATGCTATAAATGGTTCATCTTTATTTTATGATGCCTTCTCATAAAGGAACTGATAATAGTGCAATCTATAGCAGCACGTTTTGAAATCCAGAGAACACTGCATCTTATCATCTTATCTTCTGTATATCATAGACCAAGTTACATTTTGGCTTTCCTCCTTCACTGAGGTCAGTAGCATGGCTTTATCGAAAGCTAATTTTGCAAGAGTGCATCTACTCTTGATGTTTTAAAATTAGGAAGTACAAAATCTACTGCTTTCTTGACTATTTGTTCTTGTAGTTTGATGTTTGTATTTCTGAGAGACAGAAAACCCAGGCATTTTATTAGGCATTTTAGAGATTCCAGACGGGCATTTTGTACAGCCATTGTATCCCCTATTTAAATCATTATTTACTTTTCCATTATGTTTTTTTTCTTGTATCCATGTCAAGTAGGCTGCTGGAGAGTTTTAATCTGTTGGGACACAGTTCTCATGTTCTTGCTTTCTGCAATTTCCTTACATTTTTCTCAGAATGTAATATCAAGAAACATGAAAAAGGTTTTGTGTTATTTCAGAATTTGGGGAGATATGCAATATGAATATAGGGAGCTCTTTGTAAGTGTATCTTAATTGGGAATATTATCTTCCTTATTAAAATTAAAACATGCAATTGAATTGCATAATTATACTTAAAACAGAGTTCTGTAAGTACTAGGCACCTCTAATGATAATTTGACTCTTCTCCAGTGTGTGGGAGAAGCACCAGTCTTTTTTTATTTCTTCCTATTCTACAGGAGAATACAGAATATTTTAAATGTTACATCGTGAAGATACAATTGTCTTAACTAAATTTCTCCTTTTCCCTGTCATTTTCATTAGAGGTTTGCAGAATCTCCGCTAATGTGCATTTTATGATGAACCTTTGTTTACTTACAGAGCCCTGGGGTTTTTGCCTTCCATTTTTTTTCTGACAATCTGTGTTTATAGAGATAACATGATCTTGGCAAAGCACGTAGTGCTGTATCTTTGCAAAAGCAGGCTGGTGTTTCAGATAGGGAACAAGTGGAGAGCTCTCAGGCCTTTGATGATTAAGTAAGCATTAAGTAAACTATCAAGCAAGTCCATTTTCCTGAATTATAAAGATAAAACGTCAACATTACTCTTGTAAATTGTTCAACAATATGAAGCATTAAAGTAGGGTTTAAAAAAATAATTCCTTTTTTGAAAATACTTCAACACTTCTGTCAAAGAATGACAGAAAATACAATATTTATATATATGGTAAGCTAACTAAATCATCATTTGATAGGATTCTGAATGCATATATATAATTTAGTTTGTATTCAATTAAACTGTTAGTTACAGAAATCACTTGATTTCAAGTATTTTTGTGGCACTGTCTCAGAAGACTGTTGCTTGGAAGTCTCAGAGTCTTTTTCATGTTTTGTTGTATTGAATTATGTGACCAGGCCCTGATTCTGTAAGGGTTTATAAATGTGGTTTAGTTCATGCACAATCCCTATTTGTACCCTTGTTGAAGCTGCATATGATCCAACTTAGGAGGCAAGGAGGGAAATGATGTGGTTTTGACGGTGTTCGTTGTTTGTTTGGGTTTTTAAGGCAGTGGTTTTTTATTAGATGGTTTAGAGTTTCAGGCTCTTAATTTTGCCTAGGTTTTTAGTTACTCCTGCAATATCCAGGAAAAATTAAAAAAAATGCAAGACTTCTTACATAGGTTGTATTGTATGGAATTTCATTTTGTACAAACAAGGGTAATTTAAAGTTAAGCACTTCTAAATAAAAATAGTGTTCCAGGTTTTTGTAACTGATGTGTCTTTTTAAAGAGCTAGCTTTATTTCCTCTACAAAACTTTTTTTTTTTTCCTGAAAATGTGGGGAGAAACAACACCAAAGTCTTATAGAACCCACTACACCTTGAGGAGGGAGTTTGTATGTGAAATTTGCATCAGATCTGACTTATTTGTGTTAGTTTCTGAGATGAAGCTGAAAAAGCAGGCTAGGCTAGAGAGTCTAAAGGAGACACTGTCATCTGTTGCTCTTGGCTGTTCAGTAGAGATTGCTGATTCACTCTGACATAAATGTTATCCTGTTTACATACTGGCAGTTATTTTTGCAAAGGGCTAATTGGTTGAAGTGTGTATTTTGATATTCTCTTCAGATGGTGTAAAAGCTGGGATAGATGTGAGGGGATAACTTCATTCAGATGTTTTCACATTTCTGATGACTCTCAGATTTACTAGTCTTTTTCCCTCCGCCACATTTTTCATTGAGAAATGTTACAGGAAACAAAGTCATTCATGTTTTAACATGCAGTATAATATGCAATGTTCTTGTCTAAGATGACTTTACTCTTTTCTTTTGTCAAGAAGTGAAGAGTAGGAGAGGAATGAAATCTAAGAGCCTAGGGAAGTGGAAGCAGTAGGAGGAACACCTTATGATATTGTGAAGAATGTATTGGATCTCTTCTTGTTTTCTCTTTGTAGAGGCAGAAAAGGTGGCTGGATTGTGATTATATTTTCCATGGTACTTTACCCTGTATAGTAAAGTGTAAAAGTGTACATTTAATCTCTAAAGGTAGGGATTTAAAAGTGTGACAGAGGAGAGTGGTCTCAGCCATGATGTTCTGGTTGTTGAAAAAGTAATCTGCCTTTGAAGTTGGGGTAACGGTTTTTTTCTTAAGCTATTCTAATACTTGACCAGTAACCAGGATCTTCCTATACTTCATTATTTTTTGACCCGTTTTGTGGATGCTACTGACTTCAAGCTGTTTTGAAGGAGAATAAGCACCAAAATAGAAGTGGATTGACACGTGGAGGGGGAAGAAGGTTTTTCAATACTTTTTTTTTTGTCTTTACTTCTGCTCTTCCTCCTTCTGTGTACCTTCTACTTGCCTGCCAGAGACTAGCAGTGTCACTGCACTTTCCCCTTGCCACACAGTCTTCTGCTCCTGGTTCACAGGAAGAAAACTTGAGCTCTTAAGCCCTCTTGAGTTTCTGCACGCAATGTAAACACATATGACAGTTACTGTAGAGGCAGTAGTTTTGCTGACCTCTGAGGAGGGAAGTTGCCAGACTGGGGAAGTGAGATAAGAGGGCAAGAAAAGGGAGATGACAGAATTCAGAAGGATAGTCCAAAAGGGTTTAGCTTTTTAAAATCCAGGTATTGGGAAAACTCGAACAACCTGAAGCGAAAAACCTGAACAAGCACAAGCTGGGCAAGTTATCCTAATAGCCGATGGCAACCGGAAAGAGTTACAACTGGATCTCCTCACAGAATTGTTTGCTGTGAAAAACCCTTTATCTTCTATGATGAAAAAGAACCTTGTATTTTCTACCAGGATATAACTGCTGGATTAAACTGTTATTTTCCTAGAAGATACCTTTTTTATAGACTCAGAGCTCCAGAGCACTCCTGTAGTTGGAAAGGATAAAAAACTTTGTCGAAGGTCTGATGCCCTTGAGAAGCATCAAACTACGGCAAGTGGTGCATGTTGGCTGTTGTCTTTTTTCCATAGTTAAGCTGTTGAGAGCAGATGTTTACTTGAGAAATCTCTGCCTGCCGCAGGCAAAAGGAAAGGTCTTTGAAGGCTGAGAGGAGAGCGACAGTTTTGAAACTTTTTCCACTGCGAAACAGCTGGTGTCTGCTGTGCCACTGTTCAGCGCTCCAAGGCTGCAACATGAAATGTGTATGATTTCTGATAGCTTTGTGTCGCCTGCTTGGTTCTTGACAGCATCTGCTAAACTGTCATCTGTTTTGCAACTGTTGATGCTATTCTTTGGCCATGCAGTACTGTAGCAACAACTGTTGGTTCATGTTTTGACAAACTCCTTTTCAGTCATGACTCTGCGAATTGCATTTGGAAAAGGATATCTTGCTTTCTTCAAAAGTGTCTTCCAGTATCACATCCCTGTTATCTCAATCTTGCCATGTTTAAGACAGCCAAGCAATTTAGTTGACTACTTTACTGCTGTTGCTGTTCTACTTTTTGCTTCTGTTTGCACTTTGAGTATTTATTTTAACTTGTGAATGCAGCTATAACTAGTCTGTAGAGGTCATTTAAGGGTTTTTCCCCTAGATGGTATTTTCAACAAAAATGCCTTTTAATAGAAAAATACTTTATTTTTCTGTTTCAGTGGTGAGTTGAAATATTTTTTTCCACTTTTTTTTTTAACCTCATATAATTTTCTACAAATTTCTTGGTAATTCACTGGTGATTATTTTTGCATGGAAGTACTTTGATTGTTCAGTGCAGAATGGTGGTTCTCCATTTTTATAACCAAACGTCACCAGGCAGAATAAGAGTAGTGGTCAGCAACCTCCAGAAACACATTTTGCTTTGATTTAATTTGTTCTGTGCACATAGGAGCATTGACAATTCCCTGTTTATGTCTTTTTGAAAGAAATCAAAGAATCAATTAAGGAAGACATATACTCTAATAATTAATCCTTTTTTCATTATGGTCCAAGATATTAAACAGAATTCAATTTTCAGTACAATTCACGAAGAAAGTCTAGTATGTGGCATGCTTGTAAAAATATCATTTAGTTCTAATTTTGTTGTTGACATCTTTCGTTGCATCACTTTAGAAGAATTTGAGATATGTTTAAGAGTCATGGGAAACGAGTGACGTTTTTCACATACTTCATGCAAAAGGTCTTTCTGACCTATTGTGGTTACTTGCCTCGTGCCATCTGTACATATAAAACTGTGCAGATAATGGTGGCTCTGAATGGACTAAGGATCCTCAGATGCCACTGTGTTAGGAGATAATCTTTGCCAAAACAATTGTGCAAGCATTTGAATTGCTTGGAAATTTTCTTATGAAATAGTCTTTTGATGAAATTTATCAGCATGGCGAAATTTCAACATTTTGCAGATATGGACCAACTTTTGCTGAAGTCCTGATGGAACCTGAACAGAGCTGCTGCTTTTGAGTAGTCCTTTCATTTCAGTGCTTTTCTGGTAACTCACCTATTTGCCAAGTTACTGTGATGCTAAGGCTTATAGCACATATTGTTCATCCTGCTTTTCCAACAGTACCCGTAGGTAGCCTTCTTCCTGGGATAAGCTAGGGTGAGGGCTTCACTCTGTTGTGAAGAACTTAGAAATCTTTTTTTTAATTGCAAATCAGGATGAAAAGATAAAAATCCTCGTACTAACAACTTCTATCCATTTAGTCCCTGTGTGTCATACAAGCAGATCAGGCCAGGATCGTTACTTTTTCCTTGTGCAAAAGTTCATGGACTCTTGCTGAATTGCTGATACAGGCAGTGGTTTGCCAAGTAAAACTGTAAGCAAATGTTATCTTTGCTTCTCCACTTTTTTAGCATATGTTTTGTCATTGATATGTAAGTCTGTCATATTCCTTCTGTATCTGCTTACTACCATGTGCATTCAAATTTTGATGTATTAAAAATCCTTGTGTGATATTAATGTACATCTGATAAAACAGGAAAATTACTTTAGAATCACTTAACATTTTGCAGTTGTTTCTTGTATGAGCAGTGGTTTTCTCTTATCAGTGGCTTTACCTTATGGCAGGCAACTTTTAGATCCCACAGTAAGCAGAGCACATTAGAAAAAGACCTTGAAAACTGAAGATGTACGCTGTCTCTACAAAAGACCTTTAAGTATTTATTAAAGCAGTGGTTTATATTTTTGTGAAAGCTGTTATTAAAGTCAGAATAAATATTATCTGGGAAAAGACACCTGAGTTTTCTTAGTCCAGAAGATGATTCACTTAGCACATATTAACTTTATGTGTAAACTTGGCTCTGTTGTCTAAGCAATGGAAAAAGTCCTCAGATTTTTCAGATTGTTTAGTATTTTTAAACATGTTTTTCAGTACTTTCATAAAGTTAGTCGGAAGAATGTTTTCTTGTGAATATGTGGTACAAAGGTGTGAATCTCTCTTGCTGTGAATTTTCTGTGAAATACTAGCTGATGTAGTGTGTTCTGACTGAACCAAGACTTCAGAATCTCTTGTTAGTCAGTTAAGGAGCAGTGGCATTTCTGCACATACTGATGTTTTAAAAATACTCTACTTCATTGCCTGTCAAAGTAGTGTATACATTTGATTCCTTGAATTTAGTATACTCTTGTATTTAAAAAAACCACCAAAACGACCCTGCATACACAAAACAAGTCAGACCAGATATGGAAGGAATACTTCATGTTGTATGCAGATTATGAATACTATTGTTATCTTTTTAAAGTATTTAAGTTTTCATAGCGTAACAGGCCATGCTGGGTGCATGTTATATGAAAGTTTAGTTGTTCTGTTTGTATATTCAAACAGAACTGTGAAAACTATAATTAAATATACATCTTAAGTGTAAATGTAACAAAATAACCACAATTGCAAGTGGAAAATGCACTGACTTTTCTTCTTAGTCTAATCTTGATTTTAGAGGTAGACGATTTATTTTGGTGATCTTGTAACAAGACACATAATAATCAAGACACTGTTTAGAACTCACTGATGTTCTCACTTACTACTGAGCAATGTAGGACTTGTGAGTACTTTTTGTGGGACTTCTCTAGCCTCTTGCCTACAGTCTTAACCACCTACTAACCATTACTTGGGAAGGCTTTCATCATTGATGTTTGCAACGTTCATTCAAATTCCTTGGAAGGAGAATGTGTGTATAAGCAGACAGAAAAAGCACGTTTGTCATTTTCGGTCTAAACAAGATGTCCTAGCCTACTGGCAATAAATATGTGGAGTTGTTGGGACACAATCTGTGTTTCACAGCCTTATTTGTCAATATTTTGGTCTTTCTCCTCTTGCTAGTAAATTAACTACTGTGTCACAAAGGTCCTACAGGCACAATGAACATTAACTGTATTTATAGGAATTCTGAAGGCTTGTGGTGACGTGACTGTTGCAGGTTGTAGAATTCTGCATGGTGTTCTTTGCAAACGATGACAACTTGAAAATGATGGACTAATGCATTTTGAGTTTCATTAGACTCTAAGTTCATTTTGGAATTGGGCATTTAAATATTTGCAGCTGCTGGAAATGTAAGCTGCTGTAGACTT
>NW_009707812.1:29558-34744 GCF_000703405.1 Apaloderma vittatum | reverse complement strand
AGAGGAGAGGGGGAACTAGGTTGCTGGCAAGATGGTGCACTGTCACATTAGTACAGCCAATAATGTAGGTAACATTCGTTGCGATTCTGCTGCTGTAAGAACAAGTTCTGTCTGATGAGACTTACCCAGCCTGGAAGTATGTAAATGGAATAATTTTATAAGATGTTGTTGCAGATCCTATAAATAGGTATGTCTGTAAACATATGTGAAAGAAAAGGTGGTTGACTCCATCTTAAAAAAAGAAAAAGTTACTGTAACTACCATGTGATCCACTTGAGCTTAGAGTTTTTAATCTCCAAATTTCCTTGCTTTTTGTCTGGAACTGTGAGCTGCGTTTTCATAAGCAATTATCCTTCTTCTGTTTGTCGTGTGAAGGATAGACTTTGATACTGGGCTGCCTTATCCAATATTTTTCCTTTGAAATGCAAGCTGCAGTGTCCCTGAGCTTATTAAAAACGTTGCAATCCTTGTTCCACTGGGCTCTGCTAGACAAAGAATAGAAGTAGCTTGATTTCAGGGTTTAACCTGGTTTGTCCCATCCGTTCATCAGCAGCTGACTCATTCACTGATGGTGTTACGTGACTGATACGGGGCTTAGGGAAAAATTACATAATAAACAACAGTCATGTAAATCCGCATGTAGTTTTGAACAAAGTCAAGAGCCTGACTGGGAATGATGAATGCAAGGCAGCTCTGAGCATGGAACAATACTTTTAAAATAGAAAATAATTCTGGATGCCCAGCAGTGCCCCTGAATCTCAAACCTACATGAACAGGTGGTGGTTCTGTGCTTCGCCTGAAGCCAGCGCTCTCAGAACGGTGTGGGTGGAATGTGTGCTCAGCAGGTCAGTAATAGGCTGCTTTGCCCCCAAAAAACCCTCCTCTCCCTCTCCCTCTCCAGCACTTTAATAGAAGTCTGGAAAACTTGCATTGACTGTACTGGAGTTTGGACAAGATATTAGTTGGATGGCTAGGCAGCATTTGAAGGAGAATCCCTGGAGGTGCATTCAAAATAGACAGCTGTCCACACAAGGCAGAACTGCTTATCTCTAAAGCCAGTATTGCAGGGGGAAGAACGCTAATCATTGCTGTAACAGTCTGACTAGGAGAGAAGCTGAGTTTACCACTCATTGAGAAGGGTTCCTTTTTCTTGAAATATTGATAATAGACTCAATAGACACAGAACGTAGTGCTGAAGAAATTGTGTTGATTTCCTTCTCTCTTGTCCAGTTTGATCTCTGTCTGAAGAATCAAAACTTGCACATTTTCCCACCCTGTCCCCTTTGAACTCCCATTGTATTTTTTTCCGCCCTCCATTCAGTTTTAAATGTTTTTGCTGCTTTGTCAGGCTCTTTCCTATGCTAGAAGGATCACCTCAGGGAATTTATTATTTTTTACTGGTGCAGGAAGCTGCTGTTGTGCTTAAGTGCTTTGAAATGGTGCTTCTTGAAACCACAGAGATGTTGTGCAAAGAGAGCAAGGGTGGGTGTGCACTTGCCCTTCCTGCTACAAGACACTTGGTGTTAACTTCCACATGAATTGAAATGAGTGACCGTTACTGGTTTTCAAATAAAATTAGTTGTTCTAGCTAAAGGGTGTGTTACTACACCCTGGAGTAAACAGGCCATGTCTCTTTTTATAAATACTTTTCCTTTTTCATTTCTCTTTTCTTCACATAATGCCATCTACAGTTTTCTTAAACTGATGCTGTATTAACAGAAAAGAACATGATGAGTGCAAAAAAAAATAAATTAGTATCTATATTTCAAGTCAGATGTCCATTTCATACATCGTTTTCTTGCTAGAACTAAGAAGCGGGCTCAGTATCAAAATCGTATTTTTAAAACTATTTTTTAAATTGAAAATTGTATTTAAAAGTTCTTAGTGAAGAAGACAGGAATATGGACAAAGGAGGTAGGGCTAAATCACTCGATCTGTTTTTGAACAGTGGTTTGAATTCTTAAATAATGATGCAGTATTTATTGTTCACAGTCATTAACCTTTTTTTTTAATATGAAGTGTGTTTTTATTGCAGATATACTATGTTCCACCACTGTTTGTGTGCCTGCTTTGTCTGACCTCCTGTGGTTACCAGCAGCAATTGGGTGACTTGTGACATGCTTCTTTAAAGGGCTTCATCACTCTCATGTTCCATACAGAGATTTGTCAAGTGATAAAAGGTAATTTGTTGTGGGAGATACGTCTGTAATGGGAGTTGTTCTGATTTCTGAACCTGTGAAGTTATATGTTTGAAGTGGTATGCCTTAAGATCCTCACCCTGGAGGTTTTCGTGGAAACCCACTGGGGTTAAAAAAAGGAAGACAGAAACTGAAGATAAGGGAGGATTTCTTTCAAGGAGGGTTTAAGTTCGCAGAATTTGTAGAGCCAGAAAGAAATGTGGTGAATGAGGCTGCGAATGCTGCGTATTATTAAATCGTGAGAATTTTCTATGTCCTCTACATGTTATGAGATTTCATTAAATGGTGGTTTTCAGTCTAATTAATTTGTTACTGGCTGACTTAAAAAAGAACCATATGAATTAGTGCATCTCAGTGTGGCTGGTAAATTTAATCCTCAGTTAGGTGCATTAGAGGTATGGACAGCAACAGAGAATTGCATGTAAATATGTTGCATTATAGATGCCGGTGATTGTGGTTAGAGCAATATGGGGAATGATTAATCTCATCCTTTAGAAGCCATGGCTTGAAATATTGGCCAGATTGGAAACATTAAATAATTCTGTTGGATCAAATCGTCTCTTCATCAGTACCAGCATAAGATCTTGGTAGCTTTGATCTCCAAATCAAGGTGTTTATATTCCATCCCAGTTTTGTTACACAGTCTTATTTTATGGATGAATGGACAGACAGTTTTTCACTTTCACTGAGTCTTTATTTTGTCAGACGTCAGCTTTCCTGATGCGTTACACAGCTCCTTTTTTGCAAACAAATACCTCTGTGTTAGTTAATACAGAAGTCACATTCTGGGTATATTAAATTCTTTTATACATCTATGGGAATTCTTTACACAAACATTGACATTGTTTATACAAACACGGAAATTCTTTTGGATTGCAGTGTGATAAGAAGTCTGTTCTGTTTACCCCAGTGTTCTGCAAACAGGCAGATGAATGTCTTCCAGTATATTTATTCTCAGATTTCTGAGTTTTAACAATGGTGAGATGAATAGGCCATATTTTAAATACTCTGAATGAACAGCAGTTAATTTTTTTTGCCATTTTTAATGTTTCTCTTGTGCTTATGCAATGTTCTCTGGATGGTGCAAAGACGGGAAAACTAAGTGTGTCTCCTCAGAAATACAGGTGAAAGCAGTTTTGTTAATTACGAGTTCTTTCGCACCACCAGTGAGTTGTGACCATTTGTTTCGATTACTGCACGTGTGTGGCTCTGTCCATGGAATTGGTTTACCTGAATATATGGGACAAAAGCTGAGAAAATGTGTTTTCTGTTTTTCAGTGAAGAAACTGGTTTAGGGTTATTTCTTACTTTCACCTGTCTCTTTCATTAGCACTTTGCCATAAAAGAAAAACTTGAAATGTGAAAATTATTTAAATGCAAGTGGTGACACAATCCTACAAATAATATCTTTGGAAATTTTTCACGTTGTCATATGGAACAACAAAATTACTGCAACAAAGAGTGGAGTAGGTATTTTGGTACAGTATTTACTTTGTGGTTTTTTTACTGGACTTTGATATTTCACATTTTTAGGTATGATTAAGATTCCCTTCTTAGTTTGTGGAGTCTTTTTATATAGAAATGAGGGAATTATGAATTCTTTGAAGTAGAAGATGTAAGTACACAAGCTTTATGAATGAGAGGTAGGCACAGGCATGTATGTTTAGTTCACTTTTGAAATTGACTTTTGGTTAGTTCTATAAACAATATTTCTTTCAGTGTTGGATAGACATAATACTAAGTGATGAAGATTAAAGGATCTGTCAGTTCAGGTGAAGGTTTTTATTCAACAGAGAGTTAGTATTAGAGTATTTTAGAAAAAATTACTGTGGTAATTAAAGACTTCCTCTGGAGATGGAAGCTGTGAATGTTTTGTATTAGCAAGTGTTAGAGCACAAGCATTACATCTTACGCGTTGACAGAGGTGGTGACAAATCTTTTAAATATGTTTCTAGTGATGTGGTATTATTCTAAGAAATATGAATTTCTTGATGGGTTAAGAGAAATGCTTTTTTTTTCCTTAATTGACCACTTACCTGTTACCTGTGTGTTGCCTTTGCAGCTGAAAGCTGTAGATCTTCTCATTTAAAGGTGGCTGGCTCTATGAATGAGACGTAAGTAACCCATATGCCTCCCTAGATCAGAACCCGAGGAACATAGTGAGTGACAAGACACCTAGAAATGCAAATTTATATCTTTGTGATGCGCACTGGCTCTTGATGTTGCTTAGTTTGGGAAGGAAAATGATGCAGTTTTCTCTTGGTGATAGTGTGTATTTTTAGTTTTTCCTTTCCTCCAGAGTCACCATCATAGTAGCATAATTCTATCCTCTTGTATGTGTAATATTCAGTTTGTCTATTACATAGCTCATGAAGTCAGTGTTTTCCTGCTTTACAGTGTTTAGCCTTTCTTTCTGCTGATCCATTTCTGCAGCACAAGTCATCTTTAGCCCACATATAGTCATACACTCACTCATTCCTCATAAAATTAAAAAAAAACATGTTCCAAACATTACTTTTGTGATCATAGAATCATAGAATGGCCTAGGCTGGAAGGACCTTAGAGATGATTTTAATCCAGCCTCCCTGCCGCCAGGGACGCCACCTCTCGACTAGATCAGGCAACACATGGGGACCGAACGGGAATCGTACCCACAACCTTGGTGTTCTTAGCGCCATGCTCAACTGACTGAGCTAACCGGCCCCCTAAGCAACATAATTCAGTATAAACAAAAACTTTGAAAACTGCACTTTAAGAATATAACAACCAAAACAGTAAACATTTTAAAGTTAGGCATTACTGTTTACATGTTCCATATCATTATTACTGTTCAGTATCTTCATCAGTGACACACCTGGGGTTGAGTGCACTCTTAGCAAGTTTAGCGATGACACCAAGCTGACTGGTGCAGCTGATGAACTTGAGCAAAGAGATGCCATCCAGAGGGACCTTGACAGGCTTGAGAAGTGGGGATATGTGAACTTCACA
>NW_009707812.1:0-29527 GCF_000703405.1 Apaloderma vittatum | reverse complement strand
AGGTCCAAGGTCCTTTGCCTGGGCTGGGGCAACTCATGTTATCAGTACAGGCTGGGGATTTAAGAGACTGAGAGCAGCCCTGCAGAGAAGGACTTGAATGAATTGGTAGACGAAAAATGAGATGTCAGCCAGCAATCTGTGCTCACAGCTGGGAAAGCCAGTTGTATCATATAAAAAGAAGAGTGTCCAGCGGGTCAAGGGATGTGATTTTCCTTCACTGCTCTGCTCTTGTGAGACCCCACTTGGATTCCTACATAGAGCTCTGAGGTCCCCAACACAAGCAAGACTTGAACTGGCTAGAGGTGGTCCAGAGGAGGGCCAAAAAATGGATCTAAGGGCCTGGAAGACCTCTGATACAAAGACAGACTGAAAGAGTTGGGGTTGTTCAACCTAGGGAAAAGAGGGGAGACCGCATCGTGGCCCAAATCATTCTATGATTCTAAAAAATTGAATCTTTGTAACTGATGTCTTGTTTAGACCTGTTCTGCATTTTGAAAATATAAAATGCTGAATTACAGGTGGTACTTACATGGAATCAGTTTTAATAAAAGAAGGTCTTAGGGACTATGGTCAAAGCTTTTTATGATAAGCATGGATGATATTAAAATTATGATGGAGCCACAGAAGAGCAAAGACGTTCTTCATCTGGCTTGTGATATGCTGTCAATCTCACTTTTAAAATTTTTTCTTAAATTATTAATAATACTTGTGCTTATATGTTATTAGTCTCCTCCTGATTACATTTATCAGAGAGGATTTTTAGCCTGAGTTCCTTATGAATAGACTTAAATGATCAGTCTGAAAAGAGGTGGTCCTGGAAGTCCTCTGAGTCATAGACGCAAAGCAAGTCTGCTCAACAGGTCTCAAGTAAGTTAGCACTTTTTCTTCAACGTGTCTGCTTAAGACTAAAACTCATCTGAAAGGTGCTATTCCCACCCTTCTCTTTATCAGCATCGGTTTGTGACCTAGATAATTATTTTGTCTTGTAAATTCTCACTGCAGTCTTTGCATTTCAACTGGGAATATGATGAGTTGCACAGATGCCATTAAAGAGATTATTTTGGATTTCAGGCGTAACTGGCATATTTCACTTGGAAAGGTGAGCACACACTGCCTGAAATTCAGTGAAAAAGTAACAAATCCTTTAGTTAGACTCCTAATTAGTATCTTATTTTTTTCTGTTATAGTGCCTTTTATTTTTCAGACTAGGGCTATGTCATAAATCAAAGAGAAACTACACTTTTACTAAACCCTTTAAGCCATTCTTTTGTCCTCACTTGTTACTGTTTTTCCTGTGTCAGAATGTTGCTATCCTTAAATAGGCGTATTACAGGCAAAACCAAAGTCAAAAAGTTCTCCTTACATTTCTTCTAGGCAAATGCTCTGAACAGAACCAAAACGAACAATGGCCTGTCTTACAATGACAAATATGGAAGGTACAGCAGCTTCTACTGTCCACCAGAATGGTGACATCCATGGGAATACCAGTGCACCCAAGCAGACAGAACCGTTGCTTCAAGTGTATCTTTACCATTCTCCTGGGAAGACAGGAGGGGATTACCTTCAATTTCCAGCTGGAGAATATGTTGCAGAAGAGATTTGTGCTATTGCCTGTAAAGCCTGTGGTAAGTATACACAAAAGCTTTCCTATTGAAAGAGTGAAATTCAATGTAGTGCAAGAAAGTTTTTAATAATCCAGAGCTCATCAGAATGGTGGTATTTAAACTGGAATGCTAATGTCTCTGTTCTTTCAGAAGTAATTAGCACCAGGCTACAAAACTGTTCCTGTTGGAGTGGTTGCAAAGCTGAGATTGTAATCAGGTCACTGCCATCTTTTCTTCAAATAACTTGTGGGTATACTGTCCTTTACCCGGAACTTATATTTCATTGAGCTGAAATATAATTTGGATACTTAAATCACAGCAGGAGCTGGAAATAACTTTAATTTTTTTCTGATGCAACCCTGCAAAACAGATTGGTCCTGGAAGTTGTATATGTGTTGTATATTATACATGCTTAATTACTTTGCAGATGGGAGCTGTTTTGTTCTGTGTAACATGACTGCTTGTGTGTGTGTGATTCATGCATTTTTGTGATAGTTTAGAAAATAAGGTAAATAAATGGCAGGGTAGTATATTTTAAATAAATAAATCATGTTTCTATTTAAGAATGCCTTTGAATTGCATTTAACCAGAGTTTAAAATGGACAGGTGCTAGGACCTGCAGTAAAATGATTCAAGCATGCGTTTTGCACATACATCTTTCTTTTCTTGGAAAGTACAGTGAACTTGTGAATAAAAAAATAATTCCAATAAACTTTGGATATTAAAATGACTAACTTTTTGTTCCTCATGCATATGTGCACACACACACATACAGGGAGTGTCTCCAGGTCTTCCTTTTTGGTGTGAGAGTGGTACAAGGCTGCATTTGTCTTTCAGCTTTCAAAGTGCTGTATTTCAGGTGCAAATGAATGTAAAAGAAATGCTTGTAGTTCCAAAGTTGCCTTTTTTTTTTTCCTCCTCCAGTGGGTCATGAGTATGAAGCTGCTTACTCTGGATGTATTTTATTATCTCCAGACATCTTATACTTCTGTGATTTTGTCTTTTGATTGCTATACTGTTTTTTAAATGTGGTTTTAATGACTTTACTTTTGGAAGGGGTCTGTCAGTCTTGTCTGTGCTGTTCAATCTCTTGTACTGACTAAGCTTTGTGCTGTGAGTTAGTAATTTGCTTGTGTATGCTAGCTTCACAAAGATTCTTCTGGGTTTAAGCCCCTTGTTCCTTGGAATTCTTTAGGTGTGGCAGAATCTAGTATCTGTGTTGGTAGAGTTGCTCTTCATGTAGTATGAGAACTTGAGGCAGAAAAACACATATAATGAGTTCAGCAGAAGCACTCCCAGGGATTTGTTCTGTGAGTCCATGTGGAAGCAGTATTCAGAAGTCTGCAAAGTTTTAACTGCACGAGATTCTACCACTCTGATGACCTTGTGGGTCTGAGTTTGACAGATGGGCCTGAGAATGTTCTTGAAGTTAAGGTATTATTTTGATGGTGACTCAAATCAAGATCTTTCATATACCTTCCACTGTCCCCAAGGTTCTGTAGTCTCTTTTCTCCAGTTAAAAAAAAAAAAATTCTCTGCCTGCTTTAAAAAATACGTCTATACTCTTTTCTGCAGTAAGGACACATTTCTTACCACTGGTGCCCGTGGTCTTTGGGCTTCAGTTTTACCTCCCTTAGGTTTGTCAGTTCAGTTCAGACCCTTCATTACAGCATCTAAAGGTGTATAAGGCTAGTGGGGAGTGAGGTTCTTCACTTTGGGTGTTATACTAGTATATTAGGGGATAGTTAAATATTTTTTTAATGGAAATAAATACTGTCGTAGTCACTGAAGGTATTGCTGAGGGAATGAAATAGAGAACAATTTTACTAGATAGTGGTGGGGAAAAGGTGGTTCTTACATACTGCTGTACCAACTTGCCAGAATATTAACATCATGAGGGCTTTTATCCATTAGATTCTGTATTCTCATAATAGTGTAGGCTTTGAAAGAATATAGGGTATCATCAACCATGATATCAACCATGACATCAGGTGCCTTGCTTCTTTTGCTTCCTCTCTGACTAGATTATTGATTTTATGTGATGGTGGAATAACAAGTCATTTGAATGCCAATTTTTCAGTTACTGTTCTAATTAATCAATGAGGTAGAGTTCATCATCCAGAGAGTCTCCCGATGTAGTCTGTATTCACTGGAACAGTAACTACCTTGGTTGTTTGGTTAGCCCTTTCTACTGTTATATCTGGTCTACCTACTTTTTTTCTTCATTTTTCTCTGAGTTGAATTTTCTTTGTTTCAGTTTTGAGATGTTTGTTCAACTTACGTTTTTGTCTCCTTTCCACATCCCCAACCCTGGGGACATATTTATGTGCCATAATCAAATTATCTTTAGGTCTTCTTTTTATAAAACTCAAATTGATTGATTTCTTTGGCTTGAATGTCAAAACTTTTTTTTTTTTCTGTCTTCTGCACTGTCTTCAGTTTCCCAGGAAAATGTGAAGCCTAGGCAACATATGATATTTATCTTGCATCACAACATTCAAAATCAATTCCTGCCAATCCACAAGTTCAGTTAGTCCCCTGACATCATCTGAAGACTTTATACTCTGTTGCTTGTTTAGTCAGACCTCATCAGTCATTCTCAGGGCTTCTAGCTTTCTGGGATACCAGTTCCTGTTTTGCTGGTATGGCTAGTCCCTGCCTCCTAGATGTATCCTTTTATACTTGACTCTTTTAAATATAATTTAGAATGAATAGTACTCCTTTTAAAGTTGTTTTTATATTTTGCTGTTGTTTCATCATTCTTTGTCAGACTTTCTAAAGTATGTTAGTAGTGATTTATACTTGTCAAAATAAAATGTTTTATCACGTTGAGCCTTTATTCTTGTAGAACTGAAGTAGACAAAGTCCTCTGAGGAACAGTTTCTGCCTGGCAGCTACTATGGCAGTATTATAGAACCTTTTTCGCAAAGGAACTTGTGACTTCATTTCTTTCTAAGCTGGTGGAAAAAGGTGAAGGGTTTTCTTGTTTATTATTTTCTGTTATTTTCTGGTGTGTTTTTGTTTGGTGTTTTGGGTTTTTTTCTAGGAGGTTTTGTGATTGTATGGTAGAACACCTAGGTCTACAAAGCCTATACAGTCAAATAATGTTTGTGTTGGTAAGACTCATCATCTGGGAGTTAGCTATGAGACAGAATACTTCCTGAAGGAGAGAGTAGTTCAGATAGTAGGCATGTCCAAAATGTAACAAACTTGGTAATTAATTAACTTTCTTTGTGATCTGAGATGGTTGAATCCTGACAGCAGTGCTGGTTGCATCCAGGTATGACTTTGTTGTTGTTAGCAAGCAGGACTGAGTTGGAGGAGATGTTAACAGTCACAGAGTCAATCTTGTTATTTGCCTTTTACACAGTTTTAACAACTGAAGGTTTTCCAGTCTGTGCTGACTTGACTTTAGATCTGTTGTATATGGCACATATTGACTATATAAGTATTAGTCTTGTCAGTTTGAGGCATGGCACTTACTACTTAAAAATGGTTTTCAGTTTTTGGAAAAATACAATAAATATGAGACTTCTCATAGATTCATGTTTTTATATGGAAAACTGTCAGAAAACGAAACTGAATATCACATCCTCTAACCAGAAATGCAAAAATAAATAAGTGTCTTGAAATTAAGTGTAAATTGAGTAGTGAGTATTGTGGTTCAGCTCTTGTATGTTAACTAGTATGTTAATTGCCATGTATAAAACTAGAAATGTCATAGTAAAATCAAGAGAAGGTTTTGCTTTCAGCCTAAGAGAGGATATGATATTAGAGGAACTAACTGATGATGGAAATGAAACATAATGGAGAAATTGTTCTGTCAGTAAGATGCTGCCCAGTGATTTCTGAGTGGTTTTAGGAGTTTTTATCATCAGATAAAGTAATTCAAAACAAAATGAAAACAACACCACAAAAAACACCAAATAAACCCCGAACCACCACTGTGGACTGTACATTATAACTTGCCAGAATAATATATGATACACAGGACCAGTATTACATGGAAAAATATTTTTCTTCGAATTTTTGAACTAACAATTTGTTGGTTTATTCCATCAGTTGAATAATGTGAGTAAAACAAATGCATCATGTGTATATATAATCCAAATTGCTACTGAATTAAAGTTAACAAAGTGAAGCTATTTTTGTATTACACTAGTTGAGTTTTTAAATTACATTTAGAACAGTTGCATTTATAAGCAAGGCATTGCTTTGACATTAACAAAATAAATTTGCACCCATGCCCTTTAAAATCCTAATGTATTACTAGCAAAGCATGCAGAGCTAGTGACGTTGACATTTAAGTAGCACACTGAAAAATGTTTTGACAAAGTCAAGCAAGGAGCATAGTTTTGTTTAGCATCTTGCATTTCTGCTATGGCTTGTCCTAGTGTGTATGAACCCTAAATTTCTCTAGGATGTATCTGACTTTATTACTTTCTGACTGGATTTGTTCTGTTTTCCCTTCTCCTCCCCTTCTTTTGGAATCATTAAAACTTAAAATCTTAACTTTTTAGTGGAATTAGAAACCCAGTAGGGAATTAATTTGATAATCCTTTCTAGTTGCTGAATTATAGGCAGCTAGCAGTTAACAAACCTTAAATTTGTTGGCTTCTGTGGGTTTTTCTTTTAAGTTATTTTTAATTATATCCCTGTTCGGTCCCCATGTGTTGCCTGATCTAGTTGAGAGGCGTCCCTGCCCATGACAGGAAGGTTGGATTAAATGATCTCTAAGGTCTCTTCCAGCCTAGGCCATTCTATGATTATGTTTCCTTGTTTACGTTTTTTTAGGGGATGTGGGTTTTTTTTATATTAACATCCTGAAACACCATGTAGAAACCTTTTTATTTTTACCCATCTTATCTGCAAATAGATTGGAAGTTCTGTAATACTTTTCTTGAAAACTGCTGGTGTCTGCAGGAAAGCCATAATATAGCAGAGAATTTTTAATTATACCAAAGTAAAAACTGTTTCAAAACTGACAGTGTCTGCAGTCAATTAAGCATTTTCAAGGCAGTGATTGTATTGCATAATGTAATGATTGTGATGATCTGTAGTTCCTCTCTGCTTGTATGGCTCAGAGGAAATTTCATATTAATACCTAGAGAATTTTAAGGAGCTTTATCCTAAACATGCTGAATTTCTGGAAAGCATGTTACTCAGAGTTATTAATGGTTTTGTAGCTTCCCATTGTGGTGCTCAGGGGGGATGTGTGTGGGTTTTTTTGTGATTTTGTTTTGTTTCTTCTTAAGTGATAGCCTTTCCTGAAAATCTGCCCGTAACATACTGACCACCCCCCCCGAAGCAATGAATGAATTAGTCAGAACTTCGGGGCAATTCTTTTCTGCGAAGAAAGAAAATGTGCTTTCATTAAACTATTCAGAATACATTTTATTGATGGGATAGTGACACTGAATGTGGGGTTACAGTTCAGTAAGCCTCTGGTTTGTATGAGGGTGAGGGTAAGGTATTATTTTCATATAAGAAAAGCCAAGCAATTTTCTGTCTGATATGTGCAAGACTTTAAGTTTTATATTAGTTTGCTTGACAGTTGTGTGTGTGAACTGGCTAATGTTTGCACTGGACTTTGAAAATTAGATGTTTTTTAAATGTTTTTAGTCATTAATTCCGTGGAACTAATTGCTTTCGTCTGTATGGGTCTAGTGACTTACATGCTTGAATTGACAGTTTCATGGCTTCCACATTTCATAGTGGTGTCATGGCGTTTTATGATGTACATTTTCTGGGCTTTATTTTTTTCTTTACAGAGGGTCACTACTAATGAACATGTACTGTGTGGGTGAAAGGGTACCTAATGCCAATAAAGGAGGAAATACAGATAAACTGTATTTCCCTAGCTGCTATAGAGTAAATGAAGTTGTGTGACTTGTCTCAATGTGGAGCTCTAAAATCATGAGGAAAGGGAATAATTTTCTTTTTTTTTAGACTTGAGGTAGGCCTTTGAGAAATATCTTCTGCTGTGTTAACAGCATTTCGTGGTAATACTGGGCAGTCCGTGTTGTATGATGAGGCTCCTTTATTTAGCCTCATATACTAAATAAAATACTTGTCAAGAGATGGTAATGTTTTTGTCTTTGCAGTAGTCCAGAAAATTCATTTAATTAGCCTTTGGTGGAGAAGCAAAGTGGGTAACAATACTGCTTTATTATATCTGAGTCACTGTCCCGTCTCTTAGTTAATCATTGATTGTTTTGATAGTGTGGTTAGTACAGTGCAGAAATCTAGGAGAGGTTTTTTTGGTACTTATTGTGATCAGCTTTTCTGATTTTACTTGTGTTGAAAGACTCTGGAATAAATTGTCCAGGCTCTGAAATAAATTGTCCAGAGACGTTGTGGATGCCGCCTCCCTTCAGGTGTTCAAGGCCAGGTTGCATGAGGCCTTGAGTAACCTGATCTAGTTGAGAGGTGTCCTGCCCATGACAGGGAGGTTGGACTAGATGATCTCTAAGGTCCATTCCAACCTAGGCCATTCTAATAATAGAAAATACATTTCTCAGAATTTTTCACTATTTTTGACATGTCTAGGCTTCATTGGAAGACTTAGATTCCCACCTCCACCCCCAGTCTTGTGGTTTTAATTTTTTCTGGAGAAAATACTTAAATACTGCAGTTAAAACTTGCTTGAAAAGTCCCTGCAATTAATAGTGCTGGTGAGAATTATATGAACCAGTTGTTTCTGGCCTCTAGTCTTTTGTCAGACTATTGTGGACAATTTTAAAGACTCTGATTAAAGTTTTCAAGTTACTAGAGCTTTTGCAAATGTAACAATACGCTGTCACAAAGGGAAAGCGAGCTCCTTTTCTTGAAAAACACATCATCTGTATGTTCACGACGTGGGCAGTGGCATTGAGTGCACCCTCAGCAAGTTTGCTGATGACGTGAAGTTGTGTGGTGTGGTCAACTCCCTGGAGGGAAGGGATGCCATCCAGAGGGACCTTGACAGGCTTGAGAGGTGGCCCCATGCCAACCTCATGAAGTTTAACAAGGCCAAGTACCAGGGCAAGTGTAAGATCCTGCACCTTGGTTGAGGCAATCCCAAGCACAGATATGGGCTGTGCAGTGAGTGGATTGAGAGCAGTCCTGGGGAGAAGGATTTGGGCGTGTTGATGGATAAGATCATCATGAGCCAACAGTGTGCACTTGCAGCCCAGAAAGCCAGCTGTATCCTGGGATGCATCAAGAGATGTGTGACCAGCAGGCTGAGGGAAGTGATTCTGCCCCTCTGCTCTGCCTTTGTGAGATCCCACCTGGAATACTGTGTCCAGCTCTGGAGCCCCCAACACAAGAAAGACACAGAGATATTGGAGCAAGTCAGGAGCAAGGTGTTGGACCTGGATGGTTGGAAGGCTACCAAGACAATCAGAGAGCTGGAACACTTCTTCTACAAGGACAGGCTGAGACAGTTGAGCTTGTTCAGCCTGGAAAAGAGAAGTACCTGAAAGGGGCCTACAAGAAGGTGTGGAGGGACTGTCTACAAGTATGTGTAGTGATAGGACCAGCGGTAATGGGTGGAAGCTGGAAGAGGGTACACTTAGACTAGATGTGAGGAAGAAGTTCTTTACCCTGAGGGTGGTGAGGCACTGGACCAGGTTGCCCAGAGAGGTGATGGATGCTCCATCCCTGGAAGTGTTCCAGGCTGGGTTGGTTGGAGCATTGAGCAACCTGGCCTAGTGGGGTATGTCCCTGCCATGGTAGAGAGGTTGGAACTAGACAGTCTTTGAGGTCCCTTCCAACTCAATTCATTCTGTGATGCTATGTCATTGAGCGCTGGCAGTGAAAGGTGCAAGTTACCGTTTGAATTATAAATGCTGAAGTATGAGAGATGGATGAGTGCACAGTTTACTTTACATGCATTGGAAGACAGCAAAGATTTTGAGGATTTTTTTTCTTAATGCCAACATTTCTGATTTATAGAGAAAATTCCAAAGTGAAGTTCCTTACTTAGTTAAAAGTTTTACAGTGGCAGTGATAGAACATGGATTGAAATATCTGTGAGGCTATTTGACTTGATTTGGTTCTTTGGAGAGGCAGGGGAGAGTGTGTGTATGTATGTGTATGCAATGTATTTGATGAATTACAGCAACTTAACATTTGAATTTAAGAATATGACTTGGAAATTTTTTTCTTGTTCAGAAATCCCGTGCTTACGTGGGATTGTTAATAATTCAGGGAAATGTATTGTTGAGACTGGGCAAATATTCAGCATTGCCTTGAATGGTATGTAGCATCTGGCTTGAATTCTGAAATAGGCTGGTGATTTACATGGATTACACTGTAATCGATCTGAAATTATTTGGGATACAGACATCACACGCCTTTAAAACTGCTAGGTCATTTACTACTTTATAGACAACTGATGTGTAAACTTCATAAATCAAATGATTGCATGCGATAGATTTCTTTTTAACTCCATAAAATGGACTTAATTTAGTATTTCTCAAAACTCTGATGGGTCAAATATGTCTTACTGCTCCATAAATTTATAACATCTAAATTTGCAGTCAATCTTTCAATTACTAATCTCTTCAAGGTTATTCCTTTGAAATTTTTATTTAGTTTTGTTTTCTCTTTCATTATGTAATGCTTCCCATTTCTGTAGTTTCTTGTAACTCTGTGACTCATCTTCATAGAAGATCATGGGTTGTGACCTGTAATTCTGGTGTATTTTGGTGCGCTTTAGTTTAAACAAGTGCCAGATGATTAGCCTGTAGATTTCAGCAGTTTAATCTGAGCAACAGACCTGTTGGTTTTAGCGCTCTTACTGGCTCCCTACAGAAGCAAACTCAAACTGAATTACTTTTTATTCCACAAACTTATGAAGTTTTATTTGTGGAGTTGATTAGTCGTTTCTGCCTTATGTGCACTTTAGATATGATTAAAGAAATTTGAGTCTGCCCCCTTCAGTAGTTACCTAGATGTTGTTCAGAAAAGAAAAAGGTGACTTTTTTTGTTTTTCCCACCTCCTGGTTCCTTGTGTGAATATTTTATTTTAAGTCTTTGGACAGGGTTGTGGCCACTTTCCCTTTTCTCAGAATTCTTTTACCTCTTAATGTAATTGTAAATTACTTCTGTTGTCTTTGTATGTTATTTTTTCAATATTTTTGCATTCTGCTCCTGAAGTACCTTGCTTTAATCTGAAGATAGTTTTCTTTCATTATGACCTACTGTGACTTTCACACTGTAAATTTCATCTCAATCTCTGACCTCTAGACCTGTATCTCTTCCAGACTTCAAAATATTTTTGCCAGTTGCTGATGTTCATCCATTTGTGCCATCAGTTCTCAAGCATTCAACTTGTTTTCCAAATTGTAACACTGGCACCACATGGCTGCATAACATTGCAGTATAATACAGCGCTGTGGCATCTATCTTATATTAGACTTAAAATGCTGTGTTTGTCTGGACATTCAGCTAGGAACCACGAATCCAAAATTAAATTCTGGTGCTGCTGAAGAGTCAATGCTACACTGATTTCCATAGTTTGTGATTAAGTAGGACTGCTCAGTTCTCGTGTTTGACATGAAAACAATATTTTGTTTAATTAATGTATCTTTGGTTTAGTTCTCAACTGAGCTACTAAACTGTAAATTGGAGGTGGTTATCTATGATCACTTTGTTTGTATTGCATTACATCTAGTTTTTCATCGCCTAAATTCTTAAAATCAATGACAATGTTTTTACAAAAGGTAAGGACAAATATAATGTGCTATTGTTAGCTGTTACTAAACTGGGCAGCTATGAAGCCATAGCATTAAATGCCTAATGGAGAAAATCTTATAATTTAACAGTGAAGTATAGCGTAACAATCTGCAGTGAGAAAACACGAAGAAAGAGAGAGAAAATGTCAGCAAAACCAGTCAGTGGGTTATGGAGTGATGGTAGCAATGCTTTTGACAGTGATAGAGTAGTGCAGCAAATAATTGGAGAACATGTGCCAGTCTGCTACTTTTAACTCACAATATTTTTCAGTAAGTTTGATTCTTTGTGAAAACAATATCCTCTAAACGTTTACTTCTCTTGTTCTTTGTTTAGGTATCATGCCAGTGTATCATAACATGTTTGCACTCATGAGTGAAACAGAGAGAATGTGGTATCCCCCAAATCACATCTTCCATGTAGATGAAGCAACCAGACTCATCCTGATTTACCGGATAAGGTAATCTAAATCAAATGTTACTCACTCCTCATGGTAAAAGAAGACTATGTGAAAAAACCCGGAGTGTTTAGTTGAACCATAGTTTCTCCAAGATGTTGTGGACAGATTATTGGTAATATCTGGAGCAGAGACAGATAAAAGATTCAGAATTATTGGAATATGTTTGAATAACGTGTACAAATGATTGATAAAATATATTCGCTGTATCAGATCAGAGAAAAGAAGAAAAAAATAGAAGTAAAAATAATATTTTTCTTAATAATGATTCATCTCATCTCTGTGTTTACTTGTTTGAAGTGAGTGGCAGTTCTGAAGTGCAGACCGATTATCCTGTGTAGTCAGGCAGATGCCTGCAATAGAACCAGTTTTTGCTAACCAGATTTTTGACTGTGAATGTCTAAAGCCACAGCCATGGTTTTCCTTATGTAAAAGATTTTCTTTATTGGCATTGCATAATTTGGCCCAAGTGTTTCTTTAGGAACTGAGAGGAATCAGGAAGACTTTAACACACAGTTCTCTATATTCTGAATAGTGAGGATAACTTTGCAGAGATACTCTTTCCTACGAGTACTACTCAAGTGTTGTAGTACTTTAAGACACAAAGAACTGAATCCAAAGCCCTCCATTGACTAACTGGGACTTCCTGCTAGTCCTGCGAACCAGCCATCAGTAGCTGCATAAAAGTGATAATGTCTGATGTCAGTAAGCAAAAGTATATGTTTATTCATGTTTGCTTAAATATTTCTTAACAGGTTTTATTTCCCCCACTGGTATTGCAATGGTACCAGCAGAGCATATCGGTATGGCATTATTCGAGGTGCAGAAAGTCCTGTTCTTGATGATTTTGTCATGTCTTACCTATTTGCACAGGTATGATTTGCTTGATTGTTTTTTAGTGGAGCTGGTAAAGGTTGTTGGTATTTATTCCCATTCACATCTTCTGATAGTAACTGTGTAGGCTCTTTTGACATCTTGAAGCCCATTCAAGATGAAAATTAAATATTGTATATTTGGAAAGATGAAGCTGAAATGGCAGTTGATGGAGAGCAGTGAGATTGTGTAGCTCCTTTCTTGTGCTGCTGCGATGTGGAAGTCTATCAGTGTGACTTGCAGACACATTATAGGACAACATCCTCCTCATATGGACCTTTTTGAGATTTGAAATGAAAATGTTTGGAAAACAGTGTTTCTAAGCATCATGGTAGCTGGTATCCATTGTGCAAATTTGCAGCTTTTTGTGGACAAAGGGGTTCATTGCTCTGAAAAGCAAGTAAACAAAAAAACCCTCCCCACAAACAGAAAAAAAAAATCCCAAACAAATAAAGAAACCCAAGCAAATTCCCTGTCATAATTTGAGCCTGCCCTGCTGTGCACAAGAGCTCACCCGCAACCCCCTCCCTTTAGGGATGGGAAAGGAGAAAATGCATCAAAAAGACTCAAGGACTGAGATTAGGTCAGGAAGGGTCTCACTTGCCACTTATGGTTACAGGCAAAGAACAGAGTAGCCTTGGGGAGAAAACAAACAGAATTTAGTTTAGCACCATCAATTGAACCAAATCAAATAGATCAGAGCTTGAGAGAGAGAGCAAGTAAATCCCAGCAGATCTTAAGCAGCCTTCCCTCCCCCAGGCATGCCTCTTTCCTGGCTACCTCCTCCCCTCAGCAGTGCTGGGGATGGGGAGTGCAGTCTGTCCATCTTCCTAGGGCAGAGGGCTGCTCGGGGCTTTCCCTAACCACCATGTGGTGTCCCTCTCACAAGAGGCATTCCTCGTCCTCCACCCCTGAGCTCCAGCCAGCCTGCTCCAGCATAGGTCCTTCTTGAGTCACGGATCTCTTCAGGGGCATCTGTTGCTCCCATGGTCTCTCTATACCTTGCCCTGCGGTCCTCCACAACCTACATCATGGATCCTTACTGTCGCTCATCTTGGTCCACCATCACCACGGGCCACTGGGGAACACTTTTCTCTGGTGCTCTTCTCCCCTCCTTCCTTAGAGACTGCATATTTGCTCTTCTCTTGCCTCCTCCTCTTCTCCAGAACAAAACCAGAGTCCTCAACACAAAAGACACAGGAAAGGGGAGCTCCTCCAACAGGCTTCTGTTCTTGAATCTATTGATTCACAGAGGTGCTTGTTGGGCTGGACTTAGTCAGGATTGACTGGTTCACTGGGCTTGGGAAGACTCTGGAAGTTTCACTGAAGGAGTCATCCCTATAGCCTCCCCAGTACCAAAAACCCAGCCAGACACAAACCCATCACATGGCACCACCCCCAAAAATCTTATGACGACAGTGCTGCAGTTTTAATTTGCTCTCTTTCATTCTTTCTCAGTGGCGAGATGATTTTTTGGATGGATGGGTACAAATGCCTGTTACTCATGAAACACAGGAAGAGTGCCTTGGAATGGCTGTTCTGGATATGATGAGAGTGGCTAAAGAAAAGGACCAAACCCCACTGGCTATTTACAATTCAGTCAGGTGACTCCATACTTTATAACTGTATCATACCTATTTGATGTCTAAGAACAGTATTTTTTGCTCCGCTGTTGGCACTTGATTTATTCTAGCATAATGATTCCATAAACTTAGCTGTAGTATAAATTAGAAATTAATAGGAAGCTTGTATCATGATGCCATTCATGGATTTGAATACATAGATTTGATTCTCTTCATGAGAGATAAGGCAGCAGTTACTTATGTGGGAAAGGATGTAAGCAATAATTTGAGTTGGGAGAGTGCTCTAAAAGTCATCAGATCCAAACCTCAGTTCAGATCAGGGCCTACTCGAAAGTTAGATGAAGTTACTAAGGGCCTCATCCAGTCAACTTCTGAAAATATCCAGAGATGGAGATTCCACCATATCTCTGGGCAGCTTTGTCCTGAGGAAGATTATCTCTGTATCTAATCAGTCTCTTCTGTGATATGACGCGACCAATTGGCCGTCTCATTGCAGGTGGCAAACTACTCTTTTGCCCCTTGATATAGAATATGGACACAGAACTGAGATACTGGAACTTCAGTGAGAACCAATCACTGTGTTATATTCTACTACTTATATTTTCAGCCAGGAAATCTGTTCTCTATCCATGTAGTTGTCTCTGTCCATGCCGTATCCTCTTTCCAAATTTTACACCAAACGAAGTGACTGTGGAACTACTGCTGGCTTATCAAAAAACATCAGTAAGGACCAGAACAGACATGTCTGGGTTTATGGAAAATGCATTATATAATATATGTTAAAACTGAGTGAGGGGAAGACATGGAAAATGGAAGAAGAGACAGGGCTGTATTTGAAAGAACATGCTGCAGACTAAAGAAAGGATCCCTGCTGTCCTGTGGTGTAAAGAATAAGGTTTTGTTTAGAGGAAAAAATATTTTCACCTTGACTTGTTTAGCACAGAACTAATTATGTTTGCTGGTTATATGTTCACAGTTACAAAATGTTTTTGCCTAAATGTGTGCGAGCAAAAATCCAAGACTACCACATTTTGACACGAAAAAGAATAAGATACAGGTTCCGCAAATTTATACAACAGTTTGGTCAATGCAAAGCTACCGCCAGAAACTTGAAACTTAAGTATCTTATAAATCTGGAAAACCTTCAGTCTGCCTTCTATTCAGAGGTTTTTGAAGTAAAAGAACCTGGTGGAGATCCTTCTGGAGAGGAAAGTTTTGCAACAATTGTAATAACTGGAAATGGTGGAATTCAGTGCTTAAGAGGAAAACTTAAAGACTGTGAGACATTGGCAGAGCAGGTAATTTCTTTTATTACTATAATAATTGTGCTGTTCCTAATGTAAGAGTGATTAGCTGATGTTAGAAGTTCTGATTTACCCCAGGTAAATTTTACTTTGCAGTGATTGTATGACTCATATAGCTGAAGCTCACAAAGATGTACTAAGTTAAACAGTGTGGAATTTTGAAATACTTTTTTATTGCAGTATTAGAAGGAAGTCAGTACTTGAACATATGATACTTTTGTGCTTGACAAATGAAAAACTCTGTGTTAGGCCTTCATTACTGTAAAAAAAAAAAAAAAGTGCAAGAGTAATGATCCTGCCCCTAGGTATAGGTAAAACACACAAATTCCTCAAATTCTCTTCGAAAGAGGGGTTTTAGGGACTCCAGAAACCAGGTAAACTTCCCTGTCCCTCTTTCCTGCTGCTATTAGACTCCTACCGGGGTCTAAGCTAGCAAATGTAAAGTGACATTGCTGTGACTGCAGCATCCATATAGTCTTTAGTCAGGATTTAGGTACTAAATGGTTCCAGTAAGTGCTAGTAATCATGCTGTTACGTTTTTATTTATCAGTAGTATTTCTTTTGTGTGTGAGTTTCAAGTATGACTAGTAATTTTGTTGAATTTATCAGAAACTGATACAAACTGAGGGTGGTAAGTGGTGAGAGTGTGGGAATTTTCCAAAGGTAAAATTAAAGGCAAAGTGGAGCACTTGTCAGTTTCCTGAAATAATTGCATTTGTTAGTTTGGTAGTTTTGATGTGTGATATATAGCAGTCAAGACCAAACTAAAAAAGGTTGTAATTTTTGCAGTGTGCTTTTTTTTTTTTGGTGGTGCTGAAAAAAAAAAGAAAAAAAGCTGATTACATACTCAGATTTAAATATGTTTTTCTTAGTATTTTTTTTAGATTAACAATAGTTAACTTAACTGTAGTTATCATGTGTCTGCCTTCTGCCTTTCCTAAATTGCCTTTACGAGCCAGTTGCCCTGGCAGGAGCTAACATAAATGTCAGATTTTGCAATTTCTAGTTTCAGGTGTATGAAATGTATACATACTCTGATATGTGGGCCTGGCAACCAAGTCTTTAGTAAGCATGGTGTTTAAACGGATCATATTTGCTGTAGAGATTGCCAAATTGTGTTTTAATAATTATTAATATTATCATCCCATTTACTAACAGAGACATGGTGTAGGCTGCGTATATTTTGATTGGTAAGGAAACAGTTTGTAAAATCGGTTATGAAAACTTAGTAAGTGAATAAGGCTGCTTGTAAATGTGATCATAACTCTTGCTGCAGCAAATTATACTGATGAATCTTTATTATTGGACTGAAGGAATATTATTTTTTTGAAGGCAAGAATAATGTGTGTGGGATAGACTGTGAAGAAATTTGTATTGCCAGTTCACATTTTGAACAAATAGGGCTTCAGGGAGTTCAATGCATTTGAGCTGATACCCACCAAGTCTTACAGCCTTGATTATTACACCTTATTATCCTATTACAAGGATATCCTTGCAGCTGTATAAATGGAGTATTCTGGCTTGAATCTGTTTGCTTTGGAAGAATAATTTTAGATGGATAAATCCACTTTTATTAAAGGGTGTTACTTTGAAGTTCTGCTGAAAGCAAAACAAAGTATGATTTATATGACATTGTAATTTTACTCCTGAAAGACTGAAGCAGGTGATACAGAATATCATAGTATCAAAAAATTACCTGAACTTGCTATTAAAGGAAAATGTGTCTTGGATTTCCCATATAGTTGGGATCACTGCTTCAAGTTACCTGGTCAGTGATGACTGTGGCTGATGGGAAAGAATCTTCAGTTCAACCCTTTGTTCATTCATACTACACCCATGTCTTTGGCGGCAGGTTTTGCAGCTCGTATCAATCTGAATGAAGTATGAATGTTTGGATTCTTAACAAACTTTCTAACCCTCTATAATCAGGATGCTAATAAGTTCTCAAAAAACCCACCCCCTAGATTAATCAAAATGTTCCATTGTACAGAGCAAAGATACATCTACAATAAAAAAAAACAGCCCATATGTGGATACTTTCTTGCTAGCGTACAAGTTCAGAGTTGTAGGAATTCTAACACTAGGAATAGGTGGGGGTTTTTTTTGTTATTATGTATGTTATTACTGACATTATGTAACCAATATTTATTGCAGGATTTACAAACATACTGTGATTTTCCTGATATAATTGATGTCAGCATTAAACAAGCAAGCCAAGAAGGCTCCAGTGAGAGAAGAATTGTCACCATTCACAAACAAGACAGCAAGAATCTGGTCTGTCCACTTTGCATTTCTTCAGATAGATATTGCTTTGAGCAGGCTCTGTGATTGCTGTGTTATTTATACTGTTGTATAACCAATTACCATGTTAACTAAGTATGAGGTAAAACTAATACATTTCAGCGGAGAAACTGATGTATTGGAACACCAAATGTCTTTTCCATTCAAAGCGCTCTGCATGGACTGAGATTGAAATAGATGTTTATAGCTGAAAGTAATTTCTGATACTCACATTGTTTCTTTTCTTTATTGGAGTCTTAAGCCCAAGTCTGTGATTGTTATCTATCGAGCATACCATTTCCATGCTGTCATAGTAAGCTGTCTGACAGTGACCAACACATTGAAAAAGTCTTTCAGAGTGCTCTGAAGGAATGGTGATATGTAGAAAATGAGCAATAGGACAAAGTTAATGTAATTGCTTTTACTATTTCAAATTCTTTGAAGCAGACCATTAAAGTATTTTATGCCTGAATGTAAATAGTTGTTTCAGTTTGAACTCCAGCTTTGCACTTGAGTCAGACTTTCCAGCAGGTATGACTGCCACATAGTTGTGTGATGGGTTGACCTTGGTTGGATGCCAGGAGCCCAGCAAAGCCACTCTGTCACTTTACCTCCTCATCTGGAGTGTGGAGAGAAAGTACAACAAAAGGCTCTTGGGTCAGAATAAGGACAGGAAGACATCACTTAACAATTACAGTCACAGGCAAAACAGACTCCATTCAATTAATTTATTGCCAGTCAGATTGGAGTAGGGTAATGAGAATTAAAACCAAATCTTAAAAACACTTTCCTGCCACCCCTCCTTTCTTCACAGGTTCAACTTTACTCCTGAGGTTTTTTTATCTCCTCTCCTCCAGTGATGCTGGGGATGGGAAATGGGAGTTACAGTCAGTTCATCATACATGGCTGCTTTGTCCTCCTCAGTCTTTTTCCCTGCCCCAGTGTGGGGTCCCTCCCATGGGCGACAGTCCTTCATGAACTTCTCCAGTGAGGGTCCTTCCCACAGGCTGCAGTTCACATACTGCATCAGCATGGTCCTTCCCATGGGGTGCCGTCCTTCAGGGTCAGACTGGTCCAGCATAGATCCTCCAAGGGGTAACAAGTCCTGCAGCAAACCTCCTCCAATATGGGCTCCTCTGTCCATGGCTCCTTAGGTCCTGACAAGAACTTGCTCAACTGTGGGCTTCCCACAAGGTCACAGCCTGCTTTGGGCATCCACCTTCTCCAGTGTGGGGTCTTTGATGGACTGCAGGTGACATCTGCTCTACTGTTAATCAGCATGGTCTACAGGGATCAGCTTTGCCTCACCATGGTCTTCATGACCAGCACTAAGGAAATCTCTGCTCTGGCACCTGGAGCACCTCCTGCCCCACCTTCCTCACTGGCCTTGGTGTCTGCAGAGTTGTTTCACATATTCTCACTCTTCTCTGGCTGCTGTTGCATGGCAGTTTTTTCCTCTTCTTAAATATGTTATCACAAAGGTGCTGCCACAGTCAGTGATGGGCTTGGCTTTGACCACAGTCAAGTCTGTCTTGGAGCTGGCTGTCGTTGGCTATGTTGGGCATGGGGGGTGCTTCTAGCAGCTTCTCAGAGAAGCCACTGCTGTAAGTCCCTCTCCCTCATGCTACCAAAACTTTGCCACACAAATCCAGTACAAATTGTTTCTTCCTTTATCTCTGTGA
Organism: Apaloderma vittatum; assembly: GCF_000703405.1. Lineage (NCBI taxonomy): Eukaryota > Metazoa > Chordata > Aves > Trogoniformes > Trogonidae > Apaloderma > Apaloderma vittatum. The sequence goes on along the minus strand of NW_009707812.1, from coordinate 10,024 downwards.
CTGATGTGTGGGCCTTCAGGCCTCCTTAACTCACAGTGTGACCAGAAAGGTTCCTTACCTCTGTGTGTGTCTGTGAAAAATGTAAAGCTTATCTACTACTCTTCTGTAAAAGCAATTTTTTAAAAAAAAACAAAAATACTTTAATAACTATTAACTACTTATATTTTCTATCTAATAATGCTTTTTTTGAAAGAAAAGACATATGGTTTACTTTCATTTATATTAGAATTATGATTTGTGATCATTTACTGCATTAATGAATTCCAATTTTTTTCAAGGCTTTTTATTGAAACACAAGAGTATCTGGAATATCAGTGCATCTGTGATGCTGAGAGCATAATAATATTTTAGATTAGTGGAGGAGGCTTTCTTAAGCTTGAACTATTAAAATTCTCAGTAGCAGTAGTTAGGTACCTGACTGCATGTGATTCTGAGGGTAAAAGTTAATTTCTACAAGCTTGTCTAAAAAAGCTAATAGAGTAAGGCAGAGTAGGAGAAAGTGGAGAAGTACAGTAGCTGCTGCTTTGCTTGTGGTTTGTGTGTGGACAGTTTACACACAAGAATAAGCTGATGTGTAGATTAGAATTCGTGATTTTGTTTAACCTGTTACACAGCTAGTAGTATTCATTATAGAAATGCACTTTACACAGTTTTAGGATACATGGATGGATTAAAATGGGTGGATTTCTAGGTCTGTTAATTTTGTGGGGTTTCTGACCGTGTTGAAAGAACTGAAAGAACAGTTGTTTCCAGGTCCTCTTTTAATAAGGAGTTTGAAGACTCCAAACAAATTCTTGGCATGCTTTTTTATTGCTGTCTAGCAAAGAACTTGCCACAAAATTGTATTCAGCTGCTAGATGTGTCCCCAGTGTTGTGGGCAAACTTGTGCAGCATGTACTGAAATGTGTTCTGTTGGGCTATGCCACTGAATGAAATCTGGTGTGGCTCTGTGGGTGTTAGGGTGACACTTCTCAGTTGAAGTAAAGACTGTCTTTTAATGCTTTGATGAACTGTCAAAATGTGAATATAGATAATTACGTTAAAATGGACTCTAGTTTACTGTGTTGGCAGTAATAAATATGTTGTTAAAGATGGATTTAACTTTGCCCTGCTCTTATCTGTTCAATGTATTCTGCATAGACCTTTTCCACACCATGTTCTTCTTTGACCACATTATTTACTTGTTTCCATCCACTGTGTATCTCTTCATAGTGGTTAAAGGTCAGCTTCTGTCTGTGGTGCAGTCAGGTTGCCAGTTTTTGCTGTTTCTAGAGATTTTTCTTTGCCACTTGAAGGCACCCCCATACATCTTTGATAAGTGAAGGCTTTCCTTTGTGAAAGAAAACAACCACTGTGTTGCCAGTGCAGTAGGTGTCTGCCCTCTTGTCAGCATTTCCCTGCTGTTTCATATATTTAATCAGGTTTTTTAGGGCAGATTTGTTTGATTTGGGTTTAATTTCGAACATTGAAGATGGTTAACATGTTTTGTTTGGCACAAGGAAGGTAGAACTCTACAAACAGTAAATAAAAACGATCGGAGTATCTTTAATGTCTGCATATAAATAGATCTTTTGTGTCATCGTATGTCATCATATATATATATTTTGTATCTCTTATATCATCATCATATCCAGGAATTTTGTGTAAAAATTGGTTTGTTGTTTTCTCTCTCTCTCTCTGCCTCCCCCTTCTGCCATTTAACAGGAGGCTGAATTTCAGTCATTAAGAGAAGCTCTCTCCTTTGTATCGTTAATTGACGGATATTACAGATTAACTGCGGATGCCCACCATTATCTCTGTAAAGAAGTAGCACCACCATCAGTCCTTGAAAATATCCAAAGCAACTGCCATGGACCAATTTTGTAAGCAATTTCTTAGCAATATAACAAGATGATATTATTTTTTAAAGATGGAACATAAGTTGACTGTGAGCCATGATGGACATATTGCAATGGGTATTTATTACATTAACGTAACTTAAAATACTTTACTTTTTTCCTCTTAATTTTTACTTTGTCTTTTTTAACGTAGTACAAAAAATAAATTGAAATATTCTGGTTTCAGTTTTCTTCCCTTAGAACATTTCTTCTTTTTTTTCAAGTGAGACAGGCAAGGTGATCATAATGCTGATTTTACAGAATTGTAGTTAATACCATGATAGGATCATACAGTGTCATAGACAGAGGATCTCATCTTTTCACTGCACCCTCTAGCAGTTATAATATCTGAGTCACCAAGGGTAGAAAGACATAACACTCTCTTCATTATTTGAGTAATGATTGCAGGAAAATGCTAGCCATATAATTTAGAAGGGTTTTTTTGTTTTTAAATAATGTTGTCTCCTTGTTTGCTTTCTTTGGGTTTGGGGTTTTTTTGAGGAAGAATTTAGTACCTTCATTGATTTATTTTTCAAAATGTTTTTTACTTTTTTAAAAAATCATATAGTGTTGCTTATTATTTGCAGAAGCATGCGTAGGAGCTTAGAAATGTTTTCTTAGACAAAATAAAATGCGTATTTGCTTTAGCTACGCTTTAGAACACTTGAAAACTGATGTATGCAAGATGTTGCGTGAGACTAGCACTGTACTCAGCTAATAGAGAATAGTTCTGTAAATTTCACAGTGACATAGAGAGGATGGGTGCCATAACCTTCAGTGGAGGTGGAGGAGGGGGATGGAGACTTAGATGGTTCTAATCGCATTTCTTGCACTAATGACTAGTGCTGTGTATTGACCCTAGTTTAGGGCTTTTTAGAAGGATGTTAAGTGAGTCTAGACCTTCCAAACCATTCAGTTCCCCATTCCCAGAGATGGATAGAAATAGTCAGTTAGCAAGGCTTGTTTGAGGGGAAATTTGTTCTTGTAATAACAAATGATGTTTTATTTCAGCTCCTCGTTCTTGTTAGATCTTTCCCAAGTTAAAACCACTTTTATCACCCACATAAATATTTTGCTAATTTTAGCTTATTTATCAGGCAGTTTATTGCAGTTTCTTCCATCTTCAACGGATGTTGAAAGTCATATAATAAGTCTAGGGGAATATACTTTTTTAGACTTGAAGATTTCTTATGCAATAAATAATCATGGTGTTTTCAGTATTAAGGATTTTGGTACACTGCTGTTCTATATAAGCAGCCACCCTGAATACTGGAAAATAAAAAGAATAACTTAAAGGGAGCTGTGAAGAATTGTGTTTGAATTGTTGTATTGGATAATAGTGTTCATGGCAGTCCCTGATGTCTGTGGATTTTGAAATTATGCAACATTAAACATTTTCTTTTTTCTATAGCATGGACTTTGCTATCAGTAAACTGAAGAAAGCAGGGAATCAGACTGGCTTCTACGTTCTTCGTTGCAGTCCTAAAGATTTTAAAAAATACTTCCTCACCTTTGCTGTAGAGGTTTGTATTCTACCTTAAATAGTACCTGTGTAATCTTTATTGTATTGTAATAATGAGCCTTGGATATTCAGTAAATGGTTCTGAATTTTCTCTTCAGAATGTTTATCTGATTAGTGTATTCTATAGCTACTTCTGTCAGATTGGCCAACTTCAGGATCTTGTGAGAAACGTCAAAATACCTGTATCGTAAAGAATTGCTAGCACATTCCATGTACCTAGGAGAATAAAACAGATGGAGGGAAGAGAGCTTGAGAGTTCTGGGAATGGTGACATGGCTCCTAAATCTGTAGTAAATGTTTGGGTGGTAGACCTGTTTGTGGTTGGTTTATGGTTTTGTGATGTTTGGTTTTTGGGGTTTTTTTTTAGGGAGTTTTAGTTGGATTTTTCCTGGGATTTGCACCCACTCTGCCTACTTGCCACTCCCAAAATAGGGCATAGACTGAGTATACAGCCCTTGGTGATCTGAGAGCATCTCTTCTTCACGAGTTTTTCTGGGTTTCAGTCCTATCACCATGTCCAGTGCTGGACCAGCCAGATTATTTGGCAGCTGTCAACACAGATCTCATGCTGAATATTTGGTGTTAGCTAGAGTGGCAGCCCTCTCTGAAATGCCTGCATTTCTGGTGCAGCTAAAGAGCTGGACATACCATCTCCTCTGTGAGATTGCAGTCGGTTAGTGATAATACATTACATTAATACTGTGTCCTGATTTGAGCTAAACAGAACCAACTCTGTAACATAATTGCATCCTAGTTCCAACCATGAGCTTCTCTTTAACTAACAGAGGTACCTTTAGTTTGTTAATTAGGGAAGGTGGTACATGGGCTTTTGCCTTGGTTTGCAGCAATCCATCAAGTTTGCTTAATACTGTCAGAGATACGCGTATCTCTGAAAATGACAGAGTAACATTGATGGGTGGATTGAGAAGTGAACAGTCATTTTAAGATCCATTTTACAAAAATCTTGTCCAGTCAGTGAAGTGTGTTGGATGGGGAACTTTTTGGACTATGACATCAGTCCCTGAGTATGCTTAGAGAGTCTGAGAGTCAAGCTTGTGAGTTAAACCTGCCTTTAAATGACATAGCCACTTTTATTAGTTGTATTCTTTTCTTGTTTTGAGTCCTTCTGGGCAAGCCATTAGAAAGCTTTTCAGATTCAGAACTTGTTGAACATTTTCCACAGTGTTGATGCATGAAGGACTACAAAAGCACTATTAAGAGCTGCTTTTGTTTAAGAATATTTAATGGGATCTTTTCAAGATGTATTGTAAAAATAATTCAGTACATATTGGAAATCTGTGCTAGGAATTAATTGCTTAGAACTGTACCATAGATGACAGAAAAATAGAAATAACAGCTGAGATCTCCCAAGTGCTTGCCAAAAGAGCACAACATGAGCATTTGGACTATTGCTTCCAGCAAAAAATTCGTTTTCATATTACCCACTGTAAGGGTGAATAAGCTATCTCTGTTCCCCACTCCATCTTTGCAGAATTTGTAATGTTTGTTTTTCTTAGTTTCAGTGTGTTAATTCCAGTGATGGGAGTAGAATCATGGTTTCTCAGAATCAGTGTAACACAGTGAGAACAAAATAACAAATTATGGTAATATTTTGCTGAAGTGTTGTTTCTTGAATTGGTACAGTGCTATATATGTAAATAAGCTTTCAAATACTAAATATTGATAAATTTTATTTTTAATGGAAAAAAATTCCGCAGCGTGAGAATACCACTGATTATAAGCACTGCTTAATTACAAAGAATGAGAATGGAGAATATAATCTTAGTGGAACCAAGAGAAGTTTTGCTAATCTGAAGGATCTGTTGACCTGTTATCAGACAGAAACTGTCCGTTCAGACAGCATAATTTTCCAGTTCATCAAATGCTGTCCTCCAAAACCAAAAGGTAAGAGAAGAATTACTTCTAAGCAGAAGAGTTTCCAACTTTTAGATTAAAGGTTTCAAAATATTGTAACATTAAATGACTCTGAGGTAGGTAGATACATATGCCTGTGTGAATTTTTTAAAATTTCACTGACACATTTTTCATCTTCTTAGTCATAGTTTTCAGTCCTAGTATCTACCAAATTTTCCTTTGTTTTAAGAGGGTCTTCCAGAAAGAATCATAGTAGCCAGTTTCATGATTAGAAGCAGAACTGTTTTCTTAATTGCAGTGGATTGTGTGCAGCAACGTTCTTCAATCAGATTTTTTCATATCTTGAGGAGGAAAGAGTGACTATATGTATCATTTCTCGCTGAGGATAGTTCCAAAAGCAATGGAACCAACAAAGCCAATAAATATCTTTCATTGTTTGTTGATGTCTTAGCTGAATTATGCCAAGGCTGCAATGCGATTTCATCTTCTCTTTAACACTGAAAAATACACATTGAATAGACTTTCTGCCTGAGGAGCATCTTTTTCTTGAATTTACATTAAAGCTTTTTGCCTACCTGAGATACTTGTAATATCTATCTCCTTTATGAATTCTGATATCTGCCCTTTTTCTTATTATAAGTAGTACTACTTACAGTTATTATTAGTATTTGTTTGTATCTGAGTTCTGTTTCAACAAAAGCTTGAGAGAACAGCTTTGAGAAAAGCTTTGAGAGAGCCTTTACTTCTCTCAAATTTGTTTGAAATTAGCCAAGGAATTCAGAAGCTTAGAAAAGATTTGACAAGTAAATACATATGCACATTACAGAGAATAATTTTGTAACCTTATTTCCATCAATACCAAAAATGTATGTATATCAAAATTAGAAATTATTCAGTAAATATAGTCATGCATGCACATACCCATAAATATGCACCTAGCAGCTTTAGATTTACCAACAGACCTACTTACTTCATGAATAGCCTTTTTTCAAAATCACTTAATGAAAATTACTCTGGTAAACATAAGGCAATGAGGATCACTAAGTGCTGCTGGGGCAAAAATATGTAAAAGCTTGAAAGAGACATTAGAGAGATACGCATGACTTCATGATATACAAAAAGGAGGCTTATATCCCCTTTTTGATCTCTGATTATTACTGCAAATAACCGCAGACGTTAAAATGTGCAAAAAGGTGGGAATATCTTCAGAATATTTGTCAGAAGTAGGAGTACTAAGTAAACCTGAATGTTTTTGCTGATTAGGGAAAATCAGACTTAGAATTCGTTTAATGAAGTACTATGTAGCTTTTTGAATAAACTGATCTTTATGTGATATCTTCGTGTTGGATTAGCAGCTTCTCATTAATAATCCTTCTGCAATAGTACTGATTAATTTTGATATTCAAGTGTTCTTGATTTTTTTCTTTTCCCCACCATCTTTCTTCTCCCAGATAAATCAAATCTCCTAGTCTTCAGAAGCAATAGTGTCTCTGATGTACCTTCATCACCTACGCTACAGAGGCATAATAATGTCAACCAGATGGTCTTTCACAAAATCCGGAATGAAGACTTGGTATTTGTAAGTGCATTAGTTAATTCTTTCACTGCAGGTGGTTGGTTTAATACAAGCTAAGTTTAAAAAAACTCATATGTGTTTAGAAGAGCCTTATGTGAGGTAGAAGACTTTGTAATCTTTTTCTTAGAGCTATGAGAGAAAAGATATTTTTTAAGAAATTTCCCATTAATACAGATAATTATGGGGGTTTTTTTGAGTAGAAATGTCCTTTTGACTGCAGTAGCAGTTTTTACTCCTAGGGATGTCTAAATCTTTGATAACAATTCCTTCTTCGCTCATTCTTGCAGCAAGTTGTTTTATGACATTACATGATAAATCAATAAAAAGTAAGCAAAGATTTAAGCTCTGATACAGTTGCTTCCCTGTCACCTTAGTCTGACTCTAGAGGTGTCCTAGCTATAAAGATTTGCATATGCATTCCTTCGGGTGGTTGTTTAAGAATCGCTTTCCAAACAGATATTTTCCCTTTTTTTTTTTTTTTCTTTTCTTTTTTTTTCCTTTTGTTTCTTTTCTTTTTTTTTAGGAGGAGAGCCTTGGGCAGGGCACATTTACTAAGATTTTCAAAGGTGTGAGGAAGGAAGTAGGAGACTATGGCCAGCTTCATCAAACTGAAGTTCTTTTAAAGGTGCTGGATAAAGTGCATAGAAACTACTCTGAGGTTGGTGTGATTGTTAACTGTTCTATAATGCTTGTCCATGTAATGATGAGCATTGCTTTTCTTACAATAAACGAGTATTTGCTACGTGGTAGAGGGTTTACCTGAACTCATTCTTGGCCTTTTGACACTTGGAGGATGGATTTGAGACTGGCCTTGTGAAGTGTAGCTATGTGCTTTTTTCCCCTTTTCATCACCACAGAATTGCTGTTACCAGTAAATTCATTATATGCAGATGAGGAGCCAACATCTACAAAAAATTATTCTTTTGGTAAACTATCTTCAATGTTTTGGAGTCATACTGGTTCCCCAGTAAAATCAACATTTCAGGTCAAGACATAAAAAGTCAGAAGTATTTATTTGCGAGAAACAACATATCTAGAATCGTCCATATTCACTTAAGCTTTTCACTGTTTGAGTGAAGCTGTGAGCAAATCTGAAATGTCCTTGGAAACAATAAAGAAACTGTAATGAATATTTTAATTTTAATAAGCTAGATGATAATCTTACATTCTAAAGTTAAGTGAAAGTCAGTTGTTAAAAGGACTAAGCACACAAAAATACAAGTGTAGTTACCTGAGGGAAAATGTGCTTGTTTTGACCTCATTTTGTGGGGTGAATAATCAGGACACAAGCAAATGCAGTTGGAGATGGCACTGAAGAGAATAAAAACGTGACTAAAGAAATAAAAGCAACTGAAACCTTCCTGACAAGGTTAGATAGGGTTAGATAAGGTCTAGCAGTAGTGGATGAGTGATACAATACATCTTGTATTTTAATTTAATGGTGTGCTATGAAGTAATAAATTGGAAACTGAATAGTGCATTATGAAAGAGTAAATTGGAAACTGAATAGTGTGTCATGAAAGAGTAAATTGGAAACTGAATAGTGTGTCATGAATTTGTCTGCAGTTTACTTAGTTAACTGAAAGAAAATATTCTTCTTTTAAATGTTGAAATACACTCGCCTGCAGAAAGAGAGATTGCTAACCTCTGGAATGTGAATTGTCAGTTGTTTTTTTTTTTTTTAAAAAAAAAAAATAACCAAACTTAAACCAATGACAATCAATATAAAATGTATTAGACAGTGTCTTTGCAATGAGGTGGAAGTTTAAATGTTTTTTAAAATGCATGATTTTATTAAATTTACTAAAAATCATGCAATGTTTTATGAATTTGTTTTCACTGATATTTATTCTCTCTAATGTTTTGGGATTTTGTTTTCATGGATACTTCTCTCTCAATCTTTCTTCTTAATAGTCCTTCTTTGAGGCAGCAAGTATGATGAGCCAGCTTTCTTACAAACATTTGGTGTTAAATTATGGAGTCTGCGTATGTGGGGAGGAGAGTAAGTAGAAATTCTTTATCTTTTTTGTACTAATTTTATACAGATGTCATTTGAGTTTGCCATTGGTTTTGAGTAAAAGCAAGGGAAGAGAAACAAAAAGCAGGGGAAAAGAAACAAACATCACACCAGCTGGACACAATATGTATTCACAGTGGAGTAGTATTACTCTTGGTCTCTGAGAACTAGTGAATACTGTGATAAAAAAGAAAATTGAAAAGACATGAATACAGTCAGTGTGAATAGTAGCTTTTGTAAGTGACTCAGTCATGGATGAGCCCTTTGAAAATCTCAGTTTTTAAAAGTTTTGCTGAACTTTCAAAATGAGCTTCTGAAACACCATAAAAATTGTGCCCTTATATTGTACCAGCTATCATTAGCTAGAAAGGGAGGTGCTTGGCTACCCAAGAAAATCTTCATTTACTGTGATCAGTGACACAGAAACTCCCACCCTCTCCTACCCATGTGCTGAGTTTGTGAGCACACACACAGTTTTGGGAAGTTTGATTTAGAAATCCCATTTTGAAAACATGAGGTCTCCTTATTTCAACAAAAACAGCGCAAAATGTTACAAAAGGTAAGATCTTTGCGTTGTCTAGGAGTAGGACAACTATGTATTAATAAGTGGGATTTTTTAAGAACAGCTGAAATATCTCCATAGTATCTTGTAACAAAGTCTTAATTTTGTTGTCATATACTTATGTGTGCTGTCTTTGAATACACACTGCTAGGTCTTGTTTTGACAGTTTGTCCTCTTGTCTAAGCCATTGGGTAGAAATCTTAGTTTGCCCTAAATCCTTTTCTTCCTGTGATTAGAAATTTGTGAAGAAAGAAAGCATTTTGTAACTGTATAAGCATATTACGTAGATGGTTGCTGGCGTTAAGAGGGAAGGAATTTGCCAAAGGGAGGGTGAATTCTGTATCAGAAGTTACTTTTCTTAGGAGGCAGGAAGAGTTTGGTGAAGAACTTCTTAGGTCAGTATCTTTGCAAAAAAGCCCATTGGGTGGGGTTTTTTCTAGTTTATTCATTATGCCATACACAGGGACTATAAAATGTCAGATAATTCAAGTGTACAATTTTTTTAAAAAGTAAATCTAAATGTGTACACAGTTACTTACTTAGAATCATAGAACCATAAATGTCGGAAAGGACCTTAAGATCATGAAGTCCAACC
>NW_009707811.1:11694-13538 GCF_000703405.1 Apaloderma vittatum | reverse complement strand
GTTGTGGCCCAGGAGCCTGTGGGGTCCCTGGTGCTGACCCCCCCCTCCCCGAAAGCAAAGGAGGGAGCCCCAGGGACGGTGGCTTCATCCGGGAGGGATGGAGATGGAGAAGGGCAAGGAGGGGGTCTCCTACTCCTCCACCACATCACCCCCCGGTTTGGCCCCTGTTACTCTCACCCCATAACACCGGGATCGGTGTTACTCATTGCACTTCGGGCGAGGTTATTGACGTTTATCCTCTCTCCCACGGCTGGTGGCTTGTCCTGTGATGAGGTGGGGGCCTGGAACGTGAGGTTTGCTTGTTTGTGTGATGCTTCTGGCCTCCCCCTGCACCAGGAGGACGCAAAGCTGGACCTGCACGTCTGCTTTGTGTGTTTCTTCATCCTCAATTACACTAAAGGTTCCCCAGGGAAAAATGTTTCTTAACCAGAGGAGAGAGGTAAACTGAGGCAGGACCCTCAAGAATCCCTCTCCTGCTGGGACAGAAAAAATTGCAGCAAAATACGAATTTGGAGAAGTTTTCTTGAGATGGACGCAGGGAGAGGATGCACCGAGCTCGTGACATGAAGGGGTTCACTGCAGCCGTGTCGAAAAGAGCTTTCGGAGCGATTTCTGATTTCCTTCTTACAAGCCATAATTACTTTCAGCCTCCCAACAAAACCAGCTTCGAAGCAGCCAGCCGGAGATTTTTGCTACAAAAATAGTGAAACGGAACAACTCTGGCTGCTCCAAAACTCAGGGGTGAGCGACGCGAAGCTCCACGTCCCCTTTCCCAGCCTGCTTCCGACGATTTGACGTTTTCCAGGCATCTGGTGGCAGCGGGGAAGGACAGAGAGAGAAGACAAAGGGTCTGCCAGCGCAGGTGCCCATCCTGGGATGGGATAACTTGCTTTTTGGTGGCATCTCACCATCCTTCTCCACCTCATCCCAGGTCCATGGGTTCACAACCCCGCAGCTCTGTTAAATCCTTAGCTCCTCCACAGAAATAACCACGTTGAGTGGCCCTAACCAGGACTGAGAGAGTTTTGAGCTGGACCGTGTCCCTCAGTGCCATCTCCGTGCAAGGTTTGCTGTGATTTTGGGGATGCTGCAAAGGCTGGGGAGCGTCTTGGCATGAAGCCAGCGGTGCCCACTTGTCCCGTTTCCTCCTATTTTTGCTCCTGAGCTTGTAATCCTAAATCATCAAGAAGCAGCGGGGATCCGAGCTTGGATCCCGATGGGTTTTTAACTGATTGGGCCTCGGTGTCGCCTTCCTCCGCCGTGTTGTTTTACACCCAGTGTCGCCTTTCAGGGCAAGGCGAGCAGTTAACCTTTGTGCCGAGCGGCGCCGGGGAGGAAGTTCATTAAAGCAAACCAATTTGCAGCGTGGAAACGATGGATTAGCTCAGCTTGGAAAATCAAGCAGGGCTGGGGATGGCTGGAGGAAGCAAAAAGAGTAAAAACTGTCGCTTGGTTGGACACTTCTGTACCGTGCTAGGGCTGGGTCTGGCTAACGAGGCTTTCTTGAAGCGCCCAAGGGATGGAGGTTGTGCCAAAGCGAGACCTTCCTGAAACGCCCCGAGCTTTTGCAGGAGGTTTTGAGGACAATTGGTGGTGACCCGGTGACATCCATCCCATCCTGGGCTGCATCCCAAGCAGCGTGGGCGGCGGCTCGAGGGAGGGGATGGTGCCCCTCTGCTCCACTCTGGTGACACCCCCACAGCGGTTCTGGGTCCGGGTCCCCAACACCGGGAGGATGTGGAGCTGTTGGAGCGGGTGTGGAGGAGGCCGCGGAGATGCTCAGGGGGCTGGAGCAGCTCTGCAGTGAGGATGGGCTGAGGGAATCGGGGGTCTTCAGCTCCGGG
>NW_009707811.1:10322-11618 GCF_000703405.1 Apaloderma vittatum | reverse complement strand
GAGTGTTACGTGTTTCAAAGTGAAATAGGGGAGATTTAGGTGAGATATCAGGATGAAACTCTGTGCCGTGAGGGTGGTGAGACACTCCAACAGGTTGCCCAGAGAAGCTGTGGAAGATTCCCCCTCCCTGGAAGTGCCCAAGGCCGGGTTGGACGGGGCTTGGAGCAACCTGGTGGGCTGGGAGGGGTCCCTGCACCACGGCCACGCAGCAGCAGGTGATGCGATTCGGTGGAAGCAGGGATTTGGGGGATATAAAGCAGATTTCACGTTACTCTTTGCAGCTGAAAGCAGAAGAAGTTGCTTATTCTCAGTTTTTTCATCTGCCCTCATAGTTAACGCATCATTATTAGCACAAGGGGCAGCGTGTGCCGGCGCGGTGTCGGAAGTTTCACTTGGAAATTTCATCTTCGATGGTTTCGGGCTGGTTCCCAATGCACGGCGTGGCTCTTTCTTCTTGAATTTTGTCTCACAGCCCCGCCAGTTCACCGGGTTTTCTCGGTATTTCACTTGTCTTCACCCTTCCGTTCCAGCAATCGAGCAACTGGGCGCGAATCTCGGTGTATTTTTTTCTTTGTTTGAAGACTGTTTGGCCGCCGCGATGGTGGCAACAGGCTTCCTCAGCAATGCAGTAGGCCCAAACCTTCCTCTTTTTGCCTTTAATAACAGAATAGTTTGAAAAGCGATGAGAACTAAAGGGAGTTGGGGCGTCGCAGGGTTTGTCTTTGCGTGGGAGAATGGATTTTGGGGGTTTTGGACCCGTGCAAACTGGGAAGCAGAAACTGAGCGGTGACGGATTTTGAACAGCGGTGACATATTTTCGTGAGTATTTCCGACCCGCACAGCAACGGAAGAAGGGGAAACAGTGACGAGTGTGTCCCTTCTTCAAGCCGAAATCCTGGTGATGCCCTGCCCAGCCCCGGTGGGGAGGGAGAAGAGAAACCCGAAGACTCGTTTCTGTTCACTGCTGTGGTTCTCCTTCGGCTTTTAAGGCTCTTCGTGCGGCACCGGCTGCAGCGTTTCAGGCGGGGGTCTCAGCCCTCGGCTTTGCAAGGGGAAAAATGATGTTTTCCATGGGGAGCCCGAGCCTGGTTGGGCTGAAGCAGAAGCTTCGCCCCGGCGGGTTCTGGAGGGTCCCTGGAGGGTGTTGGTGGCCGTGTCCTATGGCCAAGTGCCATCTAGTGAGTCCCGCAGGTATCACGGCTGGAGACTGAAACTTGCTGCCAGGAAAAGCAAAAGGTTTTATCTCCAGTTTGGAAATCCTTTTTTTTTTTTTAAATTTTTATTTTTTTTTTAGAA
>NW_009707811.1:9939-10278 GCF_000703405.1 Apaloderma vittatum | reverse complement strand
CTCAGCCCCATCTAGAAAATAATTCCATTGCGGGCAGGGCAACAGCTACAGGCTGTTTTCTTTGGGTAGGGGAAGAGAAACCTCCTCCAAGTTTGTGTTTTAGGGCCGTGCCTGGAGGAGGAGGTACGCGGGGGTGAGATGCTGGTGGGCTGGGCTGGGCGATGGCTGGGATGAGGACAAAAGGTTGCTCCAAACGCCTGGCCCCAACGTCTACCTTCTTGCCGAACAGAGACACGACGAAGAGGCGGTGATCGACCAGGGAAGAACGAGCAACGTTGTCAATATTCACTATGAGAAGGAGGAGTTGGAAGGTGAGGCTCGGCTGAGGGCCCCGGCGAG
>NW_009707811.1:9389-9690 GCF_000703405.1 Apaloderma vittatum | reverse complement strand
TCGAGGCCTGCAGATGCGTGACTGTGATTTGCTTATTTTGTTCTGTGGTTCATTGTGGTGGGACAGATTTTTTCTTGGTCACCCTGTGCCAGGCAAAAGTTTTGAAAATCCCTTCTGTTGCTGCTTAATGAGTCGAGGCCTGCAGATGCGTGACTGTGATTTGCTTATTTTGTTCTGTGGTTCATTGTGGTGGGACAGATTTTTTCTTGGTCACCCTGTGCCAGGCAAAAGTTTTGAAAATCCCTTCTGTTGCTGCTTAATGAGCAAGTCTGAGCGCTGTCCAGCCGCGGCTGGAATTTGG
>NW_009707811.1:8690-9019 GCF_000703405.1 Apaloderma vittatum | reverse complement strand
GGGCCTACCACTGTAAGTGCCGCCATGATGTTCGCCGAACTCCTCGGGGCTACGGGGTTCTTCTGTGCGCGGGCCCATGCGGCTTCTTTGGGTGGCTGCTCTTCCAGGGAAAGTGGCAGCACCTAGCAAGGTGCCCTTTTTCCTGACATGATGGCTTTAGGCTCCTCTTCCTTAGAGGGATCGTGGCTTTCAAAAGAGAAATGCGGAGAAGGAAAGCTGCTCACCCTGCAGCAGAGGTGGAGCGGATGCTTCTCCTTCTCTGTGCCCCTGTGCAAGCCTGAGTGGAGCTGGGTGAGAGGGACCAGCCTGAATGGAGCTGGGCAAGAGGG
>NW_009707811.1:5409-8674 GCF_000703405.1 Apaloderma vittatum | reverse complement strand
GGGCAACAGGGACCCTCCCAACGTTTTTGGCTTAGCTGGTGCCGATCCCTGCGTGTGAGCACAAGGGGCCGTATTCCGATGTGGTAACAGGAAGGGGCTTTGTCTCCTGCCCCCAGATACCCCGTCCCAGCGGGTGCAGTTCATCCTCGGGACCGAGGAGGATGAGCAGCATGTCCCCCATGACTTGTTCACCGAGCTGGATGAGATCTGCATGAAAGGGGATGAAGATGCCGAGTGGAAGGAAACGGCAAGGTGAGTCCCTGCGGTGGGAGAGGAGTCCCCACGCTGGCAGCGCCGGCGGGCTCTGCTTTCCGCTCTTGGGGACACAGAGCTTGTGCAGCTGCAGGTGCCAACATGAGGGGCCCTCTCCTCCTGCCGCCCCGTAGCTCTGCCAGGGCGGTTGCGGAGCTGGGGCTGCCCCCCTGCAAGGGGGCTGACCACACCTGGTGCCCGCAGGTGGCTGAAGTTCGAGGAGGATGTGGAAGATGGTGGCGAGCGCTGGAGCAAGCCCTACGTGGCCACGCTGTCCTTGCACAGCCTCTTCGAGCTGAGGAGCTGCATCCTCAACGGGACGGTGCTGCTGGACGTTTGTGCCAACAGCGTCGACGAGAATGCAGGTCCGGCCCTCCGGGAAGGGCCGAGCTCAGCTCGCCGCCCTTCGCTCCCAAATCAAACCCGGTCCCAACGGAGGGTCCTGCTCTAGAAGTCCCGCTGTGTTTTTAACTTGTGAGTTGGCTTTGGGTCTAGTCTGGGCATGCAAGAGTCATACCGGCTTCTTCTTCCAAAATGGGATCTTTTTGAAAGCTATTTGGGGGTTAGAAAAGCCATTAGAGAATGTTCTCCAGCCAAAACGGAGTGTGTGTCAGGGCACAGCTCTTAGAAATGCAGAGGCTGCGTAAGAGCCAAACCTCCTCAAATAAACTCTTTCTTACAAGCCATTTCCCCACATTTTTTTTTCCCTTTTGCCTTAGCATCCGGGTTTTACGAGTTTTTAAAGGCAGAGTTTATCTGGCAGGTGACCAAGCAATGTATTTCTATGGGGCAGATAATTGAAGTTAATTGTAAAAGCAGCTTTGGAGAAATTCTCGTTGACTGGCAGGTTTCCATGCAGCCCTTTCAAGAGCTGGAGAAGTTGGAGCTCTTCTTAGCCCATTTCTCCCTGGGCTCAGCAAATTGCAGTCGATCGGCTGAGTCTGTGCTATAGATTGCTTATAATTTGGTTAAGTGTGTAGAGTCAGACAGAAAGGCCAGATCAGGCAAGGAAATTGCATTATTTAGACTGGGAAGTAATCATCGGAGCGGCGTGATGAATAAGCACTTGGATGATGGTTTTTAGCAAGAGAGAATTCATGTCTTTCGCTGCAGAGGCTGAGCTGTGTTCAAACATCTTGCTTAGCAAGGTTGAGCCCACGTCAGGATATCCTCCACGGCAAAGCCTTCCCTGGGGGCTTTGGGCATCACGACTTGGGGGTTTCTACTCTGACGGCTTCTCATTTCCCTTTGCCATCCCCAGATATGATCCTGGGCCAGCAAGACCAGTCCACGGAGTTTGACGAGCCCATGCGGGCGAAGGTTCGAGAGGTCCTTTTGAAGAAGCATCACCACCAGAACGAGAAGAAAAGAAACAATCTCCTCCCCATCGTCCGCTCGTTTGCTGACGTGAGCAAGAAGCAGTTAGAGCTGCACCAGCCAGGTGAGAGCTCCTGCAGGGTTTGCCTCGGCATGAAGGTTCCTGCCGGGCTTTGGCCCCATTAGACTTGTCCTGGCATGGGAGAAATGTCCAAACTGCTCTTTGTTCATCTTTCTGAGTGTCTATCTTTTTCCTACCAGCCCAAACACTCACCCCTCATCCTTCTCCCACCACTGCAGAAGCTAAATATGGGGTGAACCACGAGCCCAACTCGATGGATTTAAGCAAGGTGAGGCACTCGTAGCTCTCCCGCACCTTTAGGTCCTGATTTGCTCTTGCAGACTCAGCTGCAGAGTGGGCAGCAGAGTGCTGGGGGCTTTGCTTTTGGGGTAATTGCCTGAAAATCGCTCGTTGTGCCCAGGCGGAGCTGCACTTCATGAAGAAAATCCCCACTGGGGCTGAAGCCTCCAACGTGCTCGTGGGAGAGCTGGATTTCCTTGGGCAGCCCATCGTGGCGTTCGTCCGCCTGACCCCGGCCGTCCTCCTCTCAGGCATGACGGAGGTTCCCATCCCAACAAGGTCTGAACGAGGAACACAGAAGTTTTTATTTAAAAACCCCGACACAACATCGGGTTGCGTGCACCCGTGTGGCATCCCAAGGGATCAAGGCCAGCGGGAGCACTCACGCTTCTCCCACCCACATCTCCTCACCTTCATTTCTCCCTTCCCTGCTGTAGCTTTTAAACCCTTTGGCCAATTTTAATCGAAGTTAGTCCCAAAATTAAATTTGTGCAGAGTCAATGAGCCTATGTGTCCCCTCTAGAGCCATGTGCTGGACTGGGAGCTACCAGAGATTTCCTCGGTGCTCTTTGAGCAAATTCTTCTCTCTCATTGTGTGTTTTTCTTGCCCAGATTCCTGTTTGTTTTGCTTGGCCCTGAAGGAAAAGCCCACCAGTACCATGAGATCGGCAGGTCCATGGCTACCCTCATGACGGATGAGGTGCGACGAGCTAAGAGCTCTCTCGGGGTCATTTTCTGTCTTTCCTCATCTGCCCCTGTCTCTGTAGGAGTGAGGATTGCATTTAGCCAAGAGCTCGTTGCCCTGCTTAGGACGTCCGAGGCGGGCTGTCCTCTCACCAGGTTGTCTCCTCGCGGCAGGTTTTCCATGATGTTGCCTATAAAGCCAAGAACCAGGCTGACCTCGTGGCCGGCATCGACGAGTTCCTGGACCAGGTCACGGTCTTGCCACCAGGCGAGTGGGATCCTTCGATCCGAATCGAGCCCCCGAAGAATGTCCCTTCTCAGGTAGGGGCTGCGGCAGCGGAGGGAGGCGTGGGGAGGGACGAGCAGGGTGGTGGCAGGGCCGGGGACGCCGCTCGGGGGCCAAATCCACGAGGTTGTCACTGGCGCATCCCCAGAGCAGAAGCCAAACAAGCCCGCGGTTACAGACACAGATCTTGGTCCCATTTCTGTTTTAACAGGAAAAAAGGAAGATGCCAGGAGCTCTTGATGACAGCGCTTCTCACAGCAAGCCGGAGAAACACAGCGGTCCTGAACTGGAGCGGACGGGCAGGTGTGAGCTTTGGGACTTTGGGGTTTTTTCCCTGTTTGCCTCTAAAATCTGAGCAAGCCCCT
>NW_009707811.1:2677-5368 GCF_000703405.1 Apaloderma vittatum | reverse complement strand
GGGGTCCCCTGGGCTGGGCAGGTGGGAGATCTAGGAGATCCGGGCTCGGCACAGCATCGTCGCCTGGAGGGTTTCTTGGTTGGAGGTGGAAGCAGCCGTGTCACTTCCTCCAGGCAGAGCTCTGCTGCTCCTCCAAGCAAGGGCTCGTTGCAGCGAGAAGGGTCGGGCTTTCAGGTCCTTTTTCTTTCGGTTGGAGAGGTCTGTGTGTGCCTCGGTTTCTGCTGGGTATAAAACAGGAGGAGGAGAGTGCTGCTTTCTGGCGATGAAGGCTCTTCCGTGCCTGCGATTACCCTTCTGCAACAAAGAAAACTCCACGTGGTCTTCCAGGAGAATGATCTCTCTTTTTCAGGCTCTTTGGAGGTTTGATCTCGGACGTGAAGAGGAAAGCACCGTGGTTCTGGAGCGACTTTCGGGACGGGCTGAGACTGCAGTGCCTGGCATGCTTCCTCTTCCTCTACTGTGCCTGCATGTCCCCGGTCATCACCTTCGGGGGGCTGCTGGGGGAGGCGACCGACGGCCACATCGTGAGCCCCTCTCTCTGCTGGGTGCCGGCAGGGAGGGATAAAACTCCTGCAGACGTCCTCGCTGCAGTGAATTGGCTTTGGGGCTTTTTCCCTAAGGATTTCTTTACTTGCCGCCACCTCTCTTCCCCGGACAGAGTGCCATGGAGTCGCTGCTGGGTGCTTCCATGACCGGCGTGGTGTATTCCCTCTTCGCTGGCCAACCCCTCACCATCCTCGGCAGCACTGGCCCTGTCCTCGTGTTCGAGAAGATCCTCTACAAGTTCTGCAAGTAAGGCTGGCGGGCACGGCCGGGTGCCATGTGAGGAGAAACCACGAGGGTGTGGGTGCCCAAGGTGGGAGAGGAGACAAATCCCTCTGGGCTGGGAATGAGGGAGGATTTGCTTTCCTCCGAGTACAAAACCAGGCACTTTTTAGCCTGATTTTTGCTGCAAGTGGAAATAAGCTTTGCCCAAATACCCAAATAGTTTTCTGCTGAAATATTTTGAGGTTTGATGAAAAAAGTAGCTGCCATTCATGTGAAATGGAGATTTTCCATGATGGTCCTTTTGTTGCGATGACTTTGATGTGTGATGAACCACCCTGATTGTAATTAGATTTATTGTTAAGCCCCCACTTGCTGGCGGCAGCTGACTGGACGCAAAAGCAGCCGGAGGACCTGACATCCGTTGGCCTCCAAGGCATTAACACAAGATGATGCTTCAATTTCTCCTAGTTTTCCCAGAGGAAGGCAGGGCTCAGAGCCTCTCGCTGCCCGTCCCACCCTTCGTTCTGGTTTGCTTTCCCAGGGACTACTCGCTCTCCTATCTCTCTCTGCGGACGTGCATCGGGCTGTGGACCGCCTTCTTCTGTGTGGTGCTGGTGGCCACCGACGCCAGCTGCTTGGTGTGCTACATCACCCGCTTCACCGAAGAAGCCTTCGCCTCCCTCATCTGCCTCATCTTCATCTACGAGGCTCTCGAGAAGCTGGGTCACCTGCGCGAGACCTACCCCGTGCACATGCACAGCCAGCTCGACCTCCTCACCGTCTACTAGTGGGTTTCTCCTTTCTCACCACTCACTAGTGGGGCTTTTCCTGCCCCTCGGCAGGAGCTCAGGGCTGCCCCTCCATCACCTTTCCCTCACCCCCGTCTCGACTTCTCTCCTCCCAGCTGTAAGTGCGAGGCGCCGGCCAGACCCAGCAACGAAACCGCGCGTTTCTGGGAGAGCAACGGGATTAATGTGTCTGGCATCACCTGGGAAAACCTCACGGTGACCGTAAGTGCCCCGAGCCACCGCTTCCTCATGCCACAGCCAGGGGGTGTTCATGTGGTGCCAGAGTCGGAGCCTGTCAGGTGACGATGGGCTTCCAGCCGTGCTGGTGCTGCTCTGGACAGGTTTTGCTTAAACCCGACGGGTGGGTTTAACTCTCTTGGTCCTGGGAAGGAGAGACCACCTTGTCCAGTCTAGTCCACCTGGTCCCCAACATCGTGGATGTTGAGTGTCCTCCTCAAGCCCCTGGCAGGACAATATTTCTGACCAGGTGATGACTAAGGGGGTGCTTTGATTATTGTAGAAGTTGGAGGATTTCAGGTCATACCTGAAGGTAGTAATTGGTTCCCAAGGACTCTGGGCCTTGCTTTCTCACTCAGTGCTCTCTGTAGGTCCCTGCATAAATCTGCATGTCTGAGCAGCTTCTCGGGTTGTGTTGCTGGAGGCAGAGCCCTGGCGTAGGACAGGGGCTCTCAATATGGGGCTCTCATGGACGTCTTCAGCCCCTCTTGGCCACGTTCTGCAAGGTCTCCACCGGGAAGGGACGATTTGTCTCTTCTCCTTTCCTACCATGGTTGTCTCCGGCCTCCTTCCTTGCTCCCTCTTCCTCTCTCCCCAAGAGTTCCCAGTGTTTCCTTCCCCTCTGGTATCTCCTTCTGCCACGGTTCCCTGCCCGTTTGGGCGGGAGATGTGCCATGGGCCTGTGCTACGCTGGCCCGTCGCATCCCATCTCTCCCCTCTCCTCTGGGTGATTTGTGTGTCACTTGTTCAGCTGCTGGTGACGTTGGAATCTGCAGTGGCAGGAGCAGTCCCAAGGTTGTGGATCTTGGGCCAAGATCCTCCAATCCCCCGAGTTCCCCGTGGTTTCCTTGCTGCATGTTTGCTGCCTTTGTGTCCTGACCCTCTGTTTCTCCAGGAA
>NW_009707811.1:2427-2659 GCF_000703405.1 Apaloderma vittatum | reverse complement strand
TGGGTTTCCCGTGCCCTGCCTGTGGAAGCCATGGCCCCTACGCTCCTAATGTCCTCTTCTGGTGCTGCATCCTCTTCTTCTCCACCTTTGTGCTCTCAAGCTTACTGAAGAAGTTTAAAACCAGCCGTTACTTCCCAACCAGAGTAGGTAGAAGGTGGTGGCCAGGAGCAGCCTCCACACGCATTTCCCAGAATGGGTTTCCTGGAGCGCTGAGCAGGATTTGACACCGCAC
>NW_009707811.1:0-2416 GCF_000703405.1 Apaloderma vittatum | reverse complement strand
GGTCAAGCCTTGACCTCGAAGGCTGAGCTCTCCCACAGCTTGGATGTCCCTCACTCATTTCCATGAGTGCAAAACATTCACAGCACAGCCCGGCTGCCTCACAACCTGCCCCCCAGTGCTTCTTTTGCTCAGGCAGCGGGAAAGCAGCTCTTTCGATGTTGGTGTATGTTCACCGTTGGTGCATGATGTGCTCGAGGGGAAAGTTGGCTCCAGAGAGGAGCTGCTGGAGCAAAAGACACCGTTTCTTCCTTTGGAGGAGCAAGTGATGCGTCCGTGCCTTATTCCTGTTGTCTCTGGGAGCGGGGCTGTGGCAGCAGACATGTGCTTCCTTACTTTTTAATATGTATTTCTTAAAATGTTTGAATGAGAACAGCCCTCTTCCACCTAATCACAGTTCTCTTACTGCCTGACACCAGCTCCCCCAGGGACAAACACAGCAGCAGTATCTACGCAGGGGATTAGAGTGCGTGCCCTCCGAGTGGTGGGATTTTGTCCACCAGCCTTGATGGTGTTGATGTCCCCACCTTTCCCACCTCAGGGCACGGCCCTGTTTGCGGTGTCCCTCTCACCTCTGGTTTCTCGCGCCAGGTCCGGTCCACAGTGAGCGACTTTGCTGTTTTCCTCACCATCGTTGTCATGGTGCTCACTGACTTCCTGATGGGGATCCCCTCACCGAAGCTCCACGTCCCCCATATGTTCAAGGTACCGGGGTGCCATGGCCTGGAGCCGGTGTCAGCCCTTGGGGCGCCCCAAGGTGACGTCGGGGCAGGGCAGGGCTGAGTCCGCAGGAGATGCTGGTGATGTGACCGGACCCTCTCCCCGCTCGAAGTGTATCGTTCCCTTCTGGAAACGAGAAGGCAGCCCCAAAACTAGCTGTCTCCAGGAGAAATATCTCTCGGGGCTTGCAGAGAGGACAGTGGTGCTGTTGAAGCTCCTGGGAGAGGGTGATAGGCAGCCAGGTCTGGGACACAGGGGTGACACAGGGGTGGAGGGGAAGAACCAAAGCCCGTGAAGTGTCTGGGCCGGGTGGTGATGCCGATGTGCGTGCGTTGTTGCAGCCTACTAGAGACGATCGCGGGTGGTTCATCAACCCCATCGGACCCAACCCTTGGTGGACGGTGTTGGCCGCGCTCATCCCGGCTCTGCTCTGCACCATCTTGATCTTCATGGACCAGCAGATCACCGCCGTGATCGTGAACAGGAACGAGCACAGGCTGAAGGTGAGGGGCGGCGGGAGAGGAGCCCATCCCCAACCCCTCCGGGCGGCGGTTGTGGGGAGAAGCTCCTGTTCCAAACGCTTGGGGAAGGCGTTGGTTTGGGGCAGCATCAGGCTGCTTGGGGGGAGGCTGTTCAGAATTAACGATGACGCAGGGAGCAAACAAGAGGGGGAGTCTGATGGGCAACCTTTCAGAGGAGCAAATTAGTCTTAGAGAGGTACAGAAGCGCATTTTGGTTTTCAAATGTCAGCAGCAGCAACTGGAGCACCAAACCATTTGGATGAGCGGCCAGGGGTAACTCAGAGCCATACCTTACTTGCAAGACTTTGAACTTTTTTTATGAATGAAAAAAATAGTCCTTTTCTCTTTTTTGGAGAATTTGATATTGCACAAACTCTCCAAATCCACTTTCTCTGAACTCCTGCCAGATTGTCATGCAAGGTGCTTATGCAAGGACTGGATACATCCTTCTTTGTTTCAAGCTCTTGTTCTAACTTTTCAAGAAGTTGCCTTGTGTAGAATTCAAGTTTCCTTTGTGATTCTGTCCTCTCTTACGCTGTGGGATGCTCTGCTTCTTTTTTTGCTCCCTGCAGAAGGGCTGTGGGTACCACCTGGATCTTTTCATGGTGGCCGTGATGCTCGGGGTGTGCTCCGTGATGGGGCTGCCTTGGTTTGTGGCTGCGACCGTCCTGTCCATCACCCACGTGAACAGCCTCAAAGTGGAGTCTGCCTGCTCAGCTCCGGGAGAGCAGCCCAAGTTCCTGGGGATACGCGAGCAGAGAGTCACCGGCTTGATGATCTTTGTGCTCATGGGCTGCTCCGTCTTCTTCACTTCTCTCTTAAAGGTAAGAGGAGAATGGAAAACAGCCCCAACCACGGGGTTTGGAGGTTGCAGAGAACCCGTCCCCGCTCTCCAGGTGGAGAAGAAGAGGAGGAGGTGATCCCAAACCTTGGGGCTTGACCCGGGGTGGGAACCAGCCTGGGTTCCTCCTCCCAGCCCTTCAGACCCCAGTTTGGTGGCTCCAGGCACGCGAGCGGCACCATGGTGCCCATCTCCAGGTGTCCTTCAGGCTCACCCGTGACCCTGGGCTCCAACTGAGGGCGTTCGGAGCAGGACGTTGCTCTCTTTCAAACAGGCCCTGCTTTGTGGGGTGCAGTTTGCTCCCCATAACGTCTCACAACAGCCGCCCCAGGAGCTA
>NW_009707810.1:329-1005 GCF_000703405.1 Apaloderma vittatum | reverse complement strand
TGCAGCAGATGAACGAGCGTTTCCTCCACCACACCAAGATGCTGGTGGAGATGAAGAAGGATCTGGACAGCATCTTCCGCAGGATCCGGTGGGCAGCGGGAATGGTGCTGCCGGGCGGGGAGGGAGACGGCGCAGAGAGCACAGGGGGGTTCCTCAAGGTCTAGGTGGCTCTGGGGGTGTTAAAGGGGAGAGATCGGGATGGTCTTGGGTGTAAAAATCATCAGAGAGGGGAGAACAGCACAGCAAAGCGAGGCCCAGAGAGGAGCTGCAGGGGTCGGAGGTTTGGGATTCCTCAATTCTGCTCCAGCCAGGATGGTCCCTGCTCCCCCAGGGCGGTGGGAGGGACGGTCACAAAACGTGGGACTTGAGAAACACCCCACGTGCCGAGGGGTTCACAGGGAGGGAGCCCGGAGGAACTGCCCTGGGATGCGTTGACGTTGTCCAGAGGGTGGAGGGAGCCGGCTGGGCAGCTCAGCTCCAGGCCGATCGGCTTCCCCTTGGAATTAGCTCGCTCTCTCCTCCCCTAGGACGCTGAAAGGGAAGCTGGCGAAGCAGTACCCAGAGGCTTTCAGCAGTGAGTGATCCCTTCCGACGCGCGGATTTTCCTCCTGTGCAAAGAGTCCCTTTTCCTAAGAACGCGCAAGGTGACTCTCGGGAGTCGGGAGACGCCGATGAG
>NW_009707810.1:0-317 GCF_000703405.1 Apaloderma vittatum | reverse complement strand
GTCGGAAGCCGCCGATGAGACGTCCGAGCGTGCGCCAGCGCGTGGCTGCTGCTCTAAAAGCCTGGAAGGCTTCATGATTATATTAAACGCGGTCACAAGAAGTTACAAATGGCCACTAATTTATGTGGCGTCGGTTTTTTTATTGATGACTACTAAGAGGAGACAAAATTGAGGATTGGCCATTGGGCAGATCGTTTTGCCGGGTGTCTCTCGTACCTGGTGTCGCGCCCAGCAACAGCACGACTAACGCTTGTGTCTTTCCTTCCAGACATCCACGAATCTCCCATCCTAGAAGACGACGACGACTTCGACCCCGT
>NW_009707809.1:0-734 GCF_000703405.1 Apaloderma vittatum | reverse complement strand
TGATGAAGGTGATGGAGGGGAAGGTGATGGTGAGGAAGAGGAGGGTGAGGATGAAGGTGAAGGAGGTGAAGGGGATGGAGATGGTGGGAGGGATGAAGAGGATGATGAAGGAGATGAACATGAATGGGATGAAGGTGAAGGAGATGAAGGAGATGAAGATGAAGATGAATATGAAAATGAAGATGAAGATGAAGATGAAGATGAAGGAGATGGTGACAACGGAGAAGATGAAGGTGATGGAGATGAAGGAGATGATGAAGGAGATGAATGTGAACAAGATGAAGATGAAGGGGATGAAGACAAAGGAGACGAACATGAAAGGGAGGAAGATGAAGATAAAGGAGATGAAGAAGATGAAGATGAAAGAAATGAATGTGAAGGAGATGAAGATGGATGAAGATGAAGGGGATGAAGATGAAGGTGATGAAGAAGAAGGAGATGAAGGAGATGGTGATGGAGATGAGGGGGATGAAGGCGATGAAGATGATGGAGAAGAAGAAGGAGATGAAGGTTATTGAAGAGATGAAGTGAAGGAGATGAAGGCGATGGAAGAGATGAAGGGGATGAAGATCAAGAGGATGAAGAAGAAGGGGATGAAGATGAAAGGGATGAAGATGAAGAGCATGAAGGTGATGGGGGCGAGGGCAACGGAGGTGATGAAGATGATGTTGAGGATGACATGGATGAGGAAAGTGATGGAGAGGAAGATGAAGGGGATGAAGATGAAGGGGATG
>NW_009707808.1:0-231 GCF_000703405.1 Apaloderma vittatum | reverse complement strand
TCCGGGGCAGTGCTGCGACGGGGACGCGGGCTTCGGGGCGCTCCGGCCCCCTGCGAACCCTAGGATAGCAGGGCAGCTCCTGCGACGGGGAGAGGGAGCATTACCAATAAAAATAGTAATAATAAAAAAATATATCCTTCCGTACCGGCTGAGGCTTTAGGAGACCGACATAAACCCGGCTGGCAGATGTATTATAAAGTCAAATCGTGGGAACTAGCTGAGTTTTGGATC
>NW_009707807.1:10011-16515 GCF_000703405.1 Apaloderma vittatum | reverse complement strand
CTAGGCCATTCTATGATTCTATGAATTCTCTGTATTTCTATGAAGTGTGATTATAACCTAATTTGCTTTAAATTATAGTTACCTTTGGTCATGCAAAGAGAGTAGTTGCAATTCCTACTTTTACTTTTGAACAGCTTCAGGAGCTTCCTCCATTAAAATAAGGTGACTGATGAGAACTCATTGACACATGCCAAGAACACAGCTTTCTGTGTTGGAAACCAGTGGACCAAAGCTTATTCCATGCAGTCCAAACCTCTTAGCATCAGCCAGTATCACATACCCGCTTTTCTGCATGGGTTATTTAATTTGCTTCTTCAGACGCCACCAATCCACTGACGTAGAGAGAGCATTTGCTCCTACTGCACTTGGTCCCACACAGTGTTATCACCATGGTAGAGCTGATATGGCCCTGGCATCTGCAGGAAAACTTGATGGTATTGCTTATTGACTGCTACAAGTCACTGTAGATAACACAGCAAAGTGCATGGACCCGGAGATCACTGCAAACCTGGTGGATCATTTCCCTTTGTGACGCTGCCTAGAAGGAGCTAGGAGGCTGGCAATTTTTCTCAAGTCCTGCAGGGTTCTGTACTGCATAGATCACTAAATCATAGAATGGCCTAGGCTGGAAGGAACCTTAGGGATCATTTAATCCAGCTTCCCTGTCGCCAGGGATGCCACCTCTCGACTAGATCAGGCAACACATGGGGACCGAATGGGAATCGAACCTGCAACCTTGGCGTTGTTAATGCCATGCTCAACTGACTGAGATAACTGGCCCCCTAACTCCATCATGCAAGAGCTTTGAAAATGGGGCAGGAGTGGCCTAGTTTGTTCTTATGGACAGGTATCCAACAGTTGCTTCTTTTTCTCCTGCTGGAGTTGAGTTGACAGAGGAGATGCCAACTTTGATCCAAAGCATCTCCTTTTGCACTCTGCCGTTCATGATGTGGGGTTAGCAAAGCAACTAGTAGCATCTTTGTGATGCTAACTCAAAACCGGACTTCAGCGAGTGTAACTTTGGTTTACAGCCCAAGGGGAGTATCACCGATGGGTACATGTATTACAAACAGTTAAATCCATCTTCCTACGATGTCTCCCTACTTGGAACAGGCTTAATCTTGTGCTTCAAGTACAACAGCTACAAACCAGTTTTGAATTACCAAAATGCAAATAAACTCCAGACAGTTCTGTTCCACTTGGGAAGTTCATATCCATTTGTCATCTGTGATCAATTCAAAACACAAAATACTCAGAGCAGCCATTGATTCTGATTATTTCATTGTGAAGGTGTGAGGCATTAAACTCATTATCATTTTATCATCATTGTTTAAGGCTAATCAAGGTAAATACTGCAGGGGAAAATATTTCAGCTCTGGTTAAGTCATACTAATGAAGATAAAATCTCAAAGCCAGAAGGACTACCTAATTGTTCTTTTCTAACCATATTTGTAAAATGCCAGGGCTGCAGAGGAGGAAAGTGCTGTGGAGGTAGTGGTCGTCAGGCTGTGACTTGCTGTCATTATTGTAAAACTCACTTGTAATTTGGACAAGGGAAACGAATGCACCTTTCTGACATTCGCTTTATCTCCTGCTAGCCAGTCTCCACATTCCTGTATTCCTCATACTGAAGTTAGAGGTGCCAGGGTTGTCAGTCCTATAGATGGTTAGGTAAGAAATGCCTGTGCCCTGCTGTCCTCCACTGCAGTGACAAAGATTGGCCCTGGCTGGGCAAAACAGTGAGCAAAGAGGCCCTTGTTGTGTGATATGAATTCTCTGCTGAGGCCCAAGTTCTGTGTTGTGTTCATGGCTATACAGCTTAACGGCTGTGGGAGACAAACAATCTTTCTCTGAGTTATGGTAAAAGGGCAATTTCAGGGGACGTTGGTTTCATGTGCTTTGCAGCAAGATGAAGAAGTTAGCTGGCCAGGATTGCTTGGGGAAATGTGTCCTAATCGGCTCATTGCCATGGCGTGAATTGACCATCAGCTAGGATACAAGATTGTGATCACTACATTCATGCAATCAAATTAAATATCAAGCGGATCGTCAAAGCACTACCCAATGTCTTTAGCGGATTCAGAGAAATTAGGGTCAGCAGGGAACATCGAACAGCATCTGGAAAAGCTTGTGGGCTCTCTCTGCCAAAGTCCCCAGCCTGATGTAAGAAACCCTTCAAACACAGCAAGGCTGCCAGCCAGGCTCCAAGGCCCCTCTTGCATGTCTGCAAGGCTTGATAGCCTAGAGTTTGTTGTGTGGTGAGTGTCTGTCCATCGGAAAGGGACGTGAGGCTTCCACATTCTCTGTAGGGACAGCACTGGTGCTCGAGTATTAGCTTCAGAACTTCCTTCTCATCCCCACTAAAGAGAAGTTCAGTCTGGCAAGATGCTGTCAGGACAGGTTGTTATAGAGAATTCTCTGATCTTGCATGGAGTCCAACTGTTTGATTGCTTCTTCTGTGGACACTGATTTGGCTTCTGGTGACCATTTTGGTGTTCCTCTGGAAGTTTATTCCACAGAGACTGCATTTTGGTTAGCAGATCCACAGAAGTGTTTCTAGAAGCACTCCAGCATGGTGGAGTGTATTTTAAACAATTTGTCTTCAGGGGAAATCCTAAACTCTGGCTTGAGGAAACCCAGAGCCTCCAGTGATCCACAGGAGACTAAAGAATGCCACTTTTGCAGCAATGTATGTGTTTAAGCCCCACTTCTTACAGAGCAAGTACATTTCCTCACTTTCCCGTGACTGGGATTTCTAACTCTCAGACTACTATGTAAAACCATGTCTTCTGAAACATGACCACACATTTCTTTATTCTCCACTTTGAAATATAAGTCTTAAATGGCAAAAAAAGGATACATGCCTTATTTTGTGACTGGTGCAAACTGATCCTTTTTGGTATATGCAAGTTTCTAGGCTCCTTGAATTCCCCCCTTTAGACTTCCCCTTCCCTCCCCAAAATACTTGTCTTCTTTGCACCCCAAAGCACCATGCTTCATTATACTTAGACTGGTTTGTGCTCTTGTCAGCATAAGCAATCCTCAAGAAATTAATATTTCCCTCAGAACTACACCAGGCAAAGATTAATCAATGACTCAGATTTCTTCTGTAGAGACAGAAGATTGTCTCTACAGTACATTGGTGGCCTGTGCAGTCAACCAATGGTAAATAAAGTCATAACCCTGGAGCTTTTCCATGTCTCTTCCCTGGAAACAACCTTACCTACTACATAATCTCCAAAGCCAATGGTGCTGAGGGTGATGAAGGCAAAGTAAATCCCTTCACTATAGGACCAGCCCTCTGTGATCTGGAAGAAGACTGATGGCAAGCACAGAAAAACTAGGATCCCCGTTGCCAGGAAGAACAAAAGGGTCAGAAATTTGATCTTCTTCTGAAAAAGAAAGAAACCAATTCAATTATAATTATGATTTGACGCACTAGCGGGCCAAACATAATTGTGGCTATTCAAAATGAGTGGCTATCTAGGAATACCTACTAAGATCACAGGAACCAAAGAATTGGCATTGAATGCTCTTCCTCTAAAAGTACCCTAGTCTTGCCTGGGAGCAGAGGGAAGCCATGTCCCCAGTAGCCCTGAGAGATTAGTCTTTTATTTGATTGTTTCAACTTCCAATGACCATAAGTATAGGACGAATTCCTATCCAATTACTTTTATTGGAGTCAGACTATTTCCAACTTTTCACCAGAGAGCTGTGTTTTCAGCTGTTCAGGTGTGGCACCTAAAGAACATGCAATTTTGCCTGGGAAAATGGACTTGAAAAATTTATTTCACAGAATCACATGGAATTGTTGAGACTGGAAAAGATCTCCGAGATCATCAAGTCCAGCCTATGACCCAACACAATCACATTGGCCAGACCACAGCACCAAGCGCCTCATCCAGCCTTTCTGACAGTATTATCTTCAAGACTATTGATCGTTAATTTTATTTATTATTGCATCAGTTCAACAACTTGTCTTTTAACCAGTGGATACCTTACTACAAGAAGACCTTTAACAAATGAGCTTCTGAAGAAGAACTGCCTGGACAGTGACTTTTGAACCATCCTGTTTCCCAACAGTCATGAAGAAGCTTTGACTGGAGAAAAATGATTGAGATATATAGAGAGATTTATCAGTCAGTCACAAATATAGTTTATGTATAGAAGTTATATATTAAGGCTTATCAGCCAGACACAAATATAGTTCATATAGAGAGGATTTTACAAGTCCAGATTGTCTGGAAATTGATGCAATTGTTGAATAACAACATTCTGTGATTCTGTGATTTTTTTCCTGCCTTTGTGCATTGTGCACGTGCTTGAGTCTATATCAGATCAAGCCTTGTGTTCAGTTTAAGTTTGCCACATGGAAAGAAATTTAGCAATCTGAACAGAGTTGTCTGTAGCATTCATACCTTGTCCTTAGAAGCGAATTACAGTAGGAGACGCAGAAAATCTATTCTCACTTCCTCAGTAGTGGTGAGAGAATGACTGCATAATTAATGAGGGGTGACACATTAGGCAATGAGTCAGTATCCATTGAATTCTCTACAGCTCACCTACTTTTTACAACTTTTTACAGCTCACCTGCTTTTTGCTGCCTCAAGATGAGATGCTTAATCATCTCTCTTTTTACTGGTTATAAAGGGAGGCAGGGACTTCCCTAGAGTGTCAGCTCCTGAGTCAAGTGTCTAGAGAAGTAGGCGCCCACTCTCTCCATTGATTGCTGAAGGAGGCTGGGTGTTTGCTATTTTGATGAGTAGACAAAAAGCATCCCTTTCTTGGAATATCTCCTCTATGGTTGCCTTGTGTGTTCAGCTTTGCAAGTGAAGGATGTTTCTTTCTCTCTCCCAGCACAACATCTAACACAGCATGAGAACAAATACAAAAGAGGACAATTCCAGCATACATCTTGAGAAAAAAAAAATAATTAACATATAGCTGTGCCTGAGTAAGTAAAACCAATTACCTTTCTCATTCCTTTCTCGTGCAGAAATTGCCCCAGCTTTTTACACAGCAGTGAGAGCATCTTACCAACACGGTGCAGAAAAACAATATTCAGAGGAATTCCAAACAGAGCAAAAAAAACACAGAAGATCTGGCCCCCAGCAGTTTTAGGACGTAGCGTGCCATAGCCTAGGAAAAAAGATGGGTCATAGGAAATATTCTGGAGAACTGGAGCAGTCCACAGTCACATTCACATCTACCCCAACCTGGCCTGCCTTTGACCCCAAAAGACTTACCTAGCACTTCTCAGCCCACATGCACCCTGTTTTTCCTCTGAAAAAGGCACTAAGCAGATGAAGTGATTCACCCTGCATGCTTTGGGCCAGGCAGAGAGCACTGTGCACTCCCAATCCAGCCTTAGTGGGAATGAAAGAACAATCTAAAAGCAGTTATGGAAAACATGCTCTGTCCTGTGACAAATACATGGAAAGACAAAAACCAGAAGTCTAGGGACCTGGAACACATCAAGGCTGGAGTCCCAGGCTGTTTGCCACATCAGAGTCACATACAGCCATCTCTAGCTTCTTGTCGATCTGCCTGCGTGTCAGTGACCTCCCTGGCTAAATGCCAGTAAGTCGGCATGTCCAGATGCACTGGCCCCAGTCCTGGAGGAAGTGCAACGTGCATTAGAATAGATGTGCTAATTAGTCCAGACCTTACTGGTGGCTGATTTATTCATGCCAGAGAGATATTTGTCTTAAAGTGCCTACTAAAAGAGGATTTATGTAGGGAGTGCAATAATAGCCGCAGAACTCCAAACACGTCCTTTAAAGGTCTGGAGACTTTGTTCCTCTTAGATCCCTTGAGGTACATCCCTGAGTGCAAGAGTCCTGTACTTTGTGTATGTCCTTACTCTATCAGTGACCTCGAGAAAAGGAACTTTGCCAAGCACAGTTCATCTGAAAACATCCATTACTTGGAAAATGCGATGTTTTCTTTGGGGGAAAAGACAAATAAAACAAATGAAGAATTTATTGGCTACTAGACCCTCAAATGCTTGTGCTATTTTGTGCTCCCTTTGGCAGAAATACTCCATTTTCATTGCAAAGCTTGGTGAAGATGAGTGGATTTACCTCCAGAACAGATCTTTGTGGCTAATTTGTACTTTTCCTGGGACAGCCTGTCTGCCTGCCCTGGCTTTGGCTGGAGTAGAGTTAATTTTCTGCACTGTAGCTAGTATGGGGCTAGGTTTTGGATTTGTTCTGGAAACAGTGTTGATTATCCAGGGATGTTTTAGCCATTGCTGAGCAGCACTTACATAGAGTGAAAGCCTTTTCTGCTTCTCACACCACCCCACCAGCGAGTGGGCTGGGGGGGCACAAGAAGTTGGGAAGGGGACACAGCCGGGACAGCTGACCCCAGCTGACCAAAGGGATATTTCAGACCATATAAGTTGTGCTCAGCACATAAAGTGAGGGGAAGAAGGAAGAGAAGGACGGTCAGAACTGCAGCGTTCTGTCGTTCCAAGTCACTGTTACGCGTGAGGGAGCCCGG
>NW_009707807.1:0-9995 GCF_000703405.1 Apaloderma vittatum | reverse complement strand
CTGAACACCTGCCTGCTGATGGGAAGTGCTGAATGAAATCCTTGTTTTGCTTCGCTTGCGTGCACGGCTTTTGCTTATTAAACTGTCTTTATCTTGACTCGCGTGTTTTCTTACTGTTACCCTTCTGATTCTCTCCCCATCCCACCAGGGGAAGGTAGTGAGGGAGCAGCTGGGTGGGGCTTGATTTTCAGCTGGGGTAAGGCCTCATTAGAGAAAAAAACATGATAGGAAGAAGCAGATAGGCTTGGCAGAGAAATGCTGTACTGAAAAAAATACAATACTACAGGTGATGGCAAGGAATGGATTGGGTAGTAGCAGGGTGCTGGCAAACTAGGGAAGCTTTATGGTTATGTGAATGTTGTAATTGTGGAACATGGTCATTGAAGTCAGAAGCTTTTCTGTCTTCTACAGCAGGCAGTTTCCTCATGGGTTCCTGCAATGCCTACACACCTACCATGATGCTGGGACACCTCTGGGGTCCTTGTGACACATCACGCTCACAGATCAGAGGAGCAGCTATGCCTAGAGGGTAGTGGGAGTAAGGCCTCAGCTTCGTTCTCCAAAAATAATACTTTCACTGCATGAGAGTGGGAAGCAGGAGCCAGCAGTGTGAATTTTGTGCTTAAATTGGCAAACCTGCGCATTATGGGATGCATATTTGAGAGAAAGGGAGACGCAGGCAGGGAAAAGCAGCCCCTGAAAAATGCAGAACAGCTTGAAGATACAGTGTAAAAGTCTCAGCATTTGCATTGCCCCCTTCCCATTTTTTTCCTCCTGGCATATTACTAATTCGGTTTGTGCACTAACAGCTCAGCACAGGTTATTGAGGCAGCGTCCATGCTCCAGCAGAGTTCACTGTTTCGCTACCATGCTTTTACACTTCACAGCACACTTGGATTTAAAGCCTATTTGACCCTGGAATAAAGATGAGGAAAGTGAAGTTTATCTCCCACTCACAACAGCATCAGAGAGAACATGTTAACAGATGTCTCAAAAAGAAGAAATAGGTGAGAAATAATATGAAGGGCAACTGATTTCACAAGTTAAGAACAGCTGTGCAGCAGTGAGGTCTCAGGACCAAGTCCGTTGCTGCTTACCATCCATGGCTATGAAGGGCTGGAGTTTTGATCCTTGAAAGTATTATCCATTCAGATCCTACTAACCAGACATAATATGCATCACACACACACAAACACACATACATGGAAAGTGTTACACCTACCTATAGTGGAAACAACTGTTCCTGCAAAGAAGAAGGAATTACTAAAGTCCCAGTTGCTGTCTTCAATCTGTGATTCATTTCCAATGGGATATACTCCATTCTGAATAGCTTCAGTCAGGTTCTGGGAGGAAAGTAAAGTTTGGTATCAACATGAGTGCTTTTCTCAAGTGCTTGCTGCAAGAATACTACAGATTCTGCTCCTTTCCTGTGAATTCCACACACCTGGCCTCAGCAACACTCTGACACTATTCACACCTTTACCTCCAAGGTTGGGTGAACCTGCCAGCCAGTGTTTTTCTATATTAATCTTTTGCTCTGTTTATGCTGACTGCTTTCATGGATGTTAGGAGAACTTGCTTCTTTTAGCACAATAAAGGACCTTGATTCTTTTAGGCTAAGTACGTTGGAAAAAATGATCCTATGGATGGCTAGGACATGACAGAGCAGGGCAGCCCACTCGTTTAAGTCATTGAGTGGCTGGTTGCTGGTTTAGAATTTGCTCTTGGCGGACAGTGATGGATTCGAGATCTAATCATCCACCTGTATGCAGACATACTGAGCAGTGATTCCAGTCTCTCCCAGGTGGGCATTAGTAAATTATAGCAGGGTACATGTGACATACACAGAGAACTGCATTTTAAGGCTTTATTATGATTTGTGTCAGATTTAAATTCAGAAAACGTCCATTGGTTTGCAAAGCATTACTCTTGGTGCAACCACAAGCGGAATTCAGCCTGACATATATCCTCTTCTCCAGACTGCATGCATGAACACACATGCACATCATTACAATGTGGTTACTGAGATGAAGTTAGATGAACATCTGTCAGAGATGGTCTAGGTTGAGCTGAGACTGCCCTGCCACAGAGAGTTTGTCTAGATGTTTCTGCTCAGCCCTTCCAGCCTATGTCATCTATCATGATGTGCATTTTCAGACTCTTCCCTTCTTCCTTGGTTTTAATTCTAAGTGCTGTTATTTTTTTTTTTAAAGTTAAAAGTAATAATAGTAATAATTTGAAAAGCCAAAGAGTATCCAGCTGCTCCTGCCTTTAGGAAACAGTGAACACTGGACCAGACATCTGGAAGGCAGGCTGGTTTGCACAGAAACAGCCTAAATAAAATCCAGGGCTGAGCCCTACCAGAGGCAAGACACAAGCTGGAATAAACTGTGCTAGAACAGTCTTCCCCTCAACTTCCTCCCTCAGTATCTTTTTTGCTGGTGTCCCAGAAAATTAGGGCTAACAGAAACCCCTTGCACAAAGATTTCATTGTCTCAAAAAGCTTTTTTGGTTTTTTCCTCCTCCCCTACTCGCAAAACAAAATCCAAGGTGAAGAAGGTGCATGCAATGTGAACTGTGGGCTGGATCACTGGTTGTGTTATTAGAAGTACCAGTTCTTTCCCTCCTTTCTTTATTCTGTGAACTGGCCCATTAGAAGCTCCGTTAGTTTCCCATGCAAAAATGCGTACAGCAAGGCTGTTGGCAGTCCCAGTTTTCTTCTGCATTGTAGCAGATACAGCTAGGAAATACTGAAAATTAAGATACAACTGCACTCATTCACAGTTTCCTGTGCCATGACCAGAAACACCTTTCTCTTGGCCAGACTACCTGTTTTACTTCTGCAGCATCTTCAAAAAAGTAAACCCTGTCTATGCCACACTGCTGGTAGTGATTTGGGCTTCTTTCTTTTCACCCAGTGGATTATTTCAGACTTTGCTGTATTGTTCCTACCTGTGACACTGTTGTAAGTGGCAACCGTGCACATTCATTTCAGACTGACCCATTTTTCCATCTGTAGATGAGCATAGCCCCACCGAAAGCCAAATCAACAGAAGGCAAGACCCCAGAGAATCAGGATACCATAGGATGAGGACTGCTAATAGCTAACAAGCTCCAATGACCTGCCCACTCAGATCAGAGAGTGGGCTTAGGGTTTGCTAAAATCGTCCAAATGACCGCATCAGTAGGAACGCAATGAAAGTTATCTCTGTAGTGAGGCTGCGTAGGAAACAGCATCTGATGGGGAAACAGGAGGGAGAAGAGTCTTTTGCAGGGCTGACACTTACCTTCATAAACTGTTCCATCTCCGCCACCGTGAGGTGGCTGAAGTTCTGCAGAAAAGCTTCCTTCATCTGAGCAGCTGCTATTTTCTCCTGCTTCTCAGCAGTCCTCTCCAGTGCCTGGAACACAGCTGCACCCACCAGCAGGTAGATGAAGTAGCTGACCGCCAGCAGACCTGTCTGCAGCTTGTCACTGCACATGGCCTGTGGTGGGACACGGCAAGGGACTGGGAGTGAAAGGTGGCGATTGGTAAATCCCTCATGCTTCTGGGAAGCCTCGCCCAGGCAGGAAGAGCCCTCCCAGCTCTGGTTTCTGCTGGGATCCTGAGCTGACAGGGACAGCTCGATGCCAAATACGTTCATGGGGAAGATGGGAAAAAAAACTAAACATAAACAAACCAAACCCCCGCAAAAGAACTTTCCACTCTCTGGGCTGCACGCTGTTTAGGGATTTCCTCTCGTCTGTGAAACTCTGCCTTGGTGAGTTCTCAGGAAATGTGGGTCAGGATGTGGGGATCTGGCTGGTGGCCATCTGCTCAAGAGGCTCTGGGGACAGGTGAGGATAGCCTGCAAAGGGCCCACAGAGGAACTTGCTTGGAAGGACATTATTTTCCCTCTTCTGCCTCCTGCTAACTCCAAGAACTGGACTTCAGGGCAAGTGCTGATGACTCCAAAAGCCCCTTCTTGCCCTGTGTTCAGGGGCAGCTTCAGGAAAATGAAGCTGGGCTGCTTTTCCTGACTTCAGTTGTCCTCTTGGAGCACAGGACAGGGTCATGCAGCACTGCATGGCCAGAGCAGGTCGAAACAAAACCTTGGACATAGAGGCAAATGGCTTCAGATTGCATATCTACCAGGCCTGGAGAAGTTCTGCCAAAATTTCCTATGCAAGTATATATATGACAGTTTTGCTGGGTGCACAACTAGATGGATAGAAAAATGGTTATGCCATCAGATAAACAGAATCATAGAATCATTTAGGTTAGTGGCTGGACTCAGTGATCTTGAGGGTCTTTTCCAACCTAATGATTCTATAATTCTATGTTACCTACCTAGTAATGTAGTCTCTATTGATTCCATAAGGACTTTTTCCACGCACTGGGAGCTCAGGTAAGCTTCAGAGCTTGTTCCTGTCAACTTCAATGAGAGTTTGGCTGCCATTGAGAAGAACTTGTAGGGTGGGAAAGCAATGAATGAAGATACCGACTTTGGAATACATACCAGAGAGGTCTGAGTTTGGCTGTACCATGGGCATTTTAACACTCAGATTAACTTGCTTGACCTTAGATTTTCCAGTGTTTTCATTTGCTTTGTGAAATATTTCTTTGTTATTTCAGCAGATATCCTCCTTTAATAATGAGAAAATACTGAAGCAAATCAACCTTTGAAAAAGATTTAAAATGTGCCACTTATTCTGCGCATCAAGCCTTTGTGTTTTTACGGAGTTTGAAAATGCAAGGAAAGACAGAGACTCTGGGATTAGCTTTGCAGAACTGGTGTAAACAAGAAGTGGCAGATGGCTTCACTCTGTCAAGTGCAGGTTGTCCTTTCACACATAAACCTGTTTGACCTCAGAGGAAAACAGGAAAACTATGAATGAAGGTAAGTAGCTTTGCAAACCCTTAAATGTTTAAGGATTTTCCTCAGTTACTGGAATAGGGTTTGTAGAAACAGGATGTGCCATATTTCCTTCCACTTCTTTTGAAGCTACAGGGTTTTTTTCTTCAGGTTTAAGCTATTCCTATCCATCTAATTGTGCACCTATGGCTATGGTTTCACCCTTTTGTGTCCCTCAGACTCCTAGCCCAGTGAAACAAGAGAGATACCTTCACATGCACAAATGCAGCATTTTCTCATCTGCACAGCAGACATGAAGATAATATAGGTGGACTCTTTCCTCAATATATCCGAGGGTAACATGGATGGAAAAACCCATGAAACTCATGAAAAATGGTGAGAACTTTAGTATCAATTTCAGTTGCAGTGGTTTGATTAGAGTGGGTAAGATTTTCCTCCAACTCAGGAACAGGGAATATACATCTTTTCTCAGTCTGTGTCTTCATACCTGCCTGTGAATCTTTAATAGCCACCACATATTGTTCTGACATGAAAGGAGTGTTCTGTCACACAGCACCTTATTCATATTTGCAGAAAATAAGAGAGAGAGAAAGCACAGTACCCATTCACTACTGGGATCTTCACGAATAAGTTTATTTGGGGAAGAAAGGAAGGGGGAACCCATATTCAGTCAGTGTAGTGCTCCACTTGAAGCCATTCCTCATAAAGGTAATAATAATTTCAATTAACTGTGACTGTGCTCCTCTGCTTCTTTTGCCTAGATTAAAAACTACAGAACACGCTTTTGGTAGAGGCTGCTGGAGCTGTGCCACTTGTAGCTGCTGAGAGTCACTGAGAAAAGGAGGATCTGGGCTAAGCCAAAGTACCATCACTGACTCCTTCCCAGCCCAAGGGTCTGGACACTGGTCTAGCCTGACACCACTCATCCTAGTTGTGAAAACTGAGAAATTCCTAAGTGCTGGGAGCTGGTGAGCCCACTGCTAAGTACAAGGGCTGATGCAGGCAGCTTGCACCTGCTTCATAACCAGAGTGACTACCTGTCTACATAGCTTGGAGGGTAAATGGGGACAGTCTGTCTGATGAACCAGCCTCTATTATCCCAGTGCACTGGGAGACCCCGAATATATCGTGTCTAGATGCAAGTTAATACAGCCTTCCTAGATGCTAGTTAATAAAAACAAATCATTGGTGAAGGCAGCTCTTCTCTCACGTGTCCCAAGGCCTTGGGCCAGCTGGACTGACCGACCTATTCAATCCCACTTATTCCTCGAGAAGGAGCTGAAGTAGTGGACATCATAAGGCCTCGTCGCTGTAGCTTTCAACTGTGGGAAATCAACAGATCCAGCTATCAAGCAGCAACATGTCTCCACAACTCATAAAGTGACAGGAGGACTTCTGCTGGCCCAATTCATCCTTCCCTTGGGACTGTCCCACTGGCATCTCATCTATAGCTTACAGTTACAGCAACAACAAGATCTGTTAGGGTACAGCAGGCTGCAGGTAGGTTCGGATGTAGTCTCCTGGCAAGGGCTCGCAGCAACACCTGGCTATCATGGCACTGTAGACGTTTGTGCCAGGGTGCAGCTGGCAGCTCCCTCAGGGCCCAGGATTCATGAGCTGGGTGGGATAACACCGAGGTGTGCCCCACCACCACCTTTCAGGGAGCAGGGCAGGCCTGGTGACCGCAATCGCACCTACAGATCATCAGGTGGGTTCGCAGTGATGATGAGCTCAAGTCAAGAAGTCAGCCTGCAGCTCAGAGTCATGTGCAGGGATGGGCAGGCAGGGCTGTGGGGACAGGGACAGACTGAGGGTGGGCAGGGATGTTGGAGCTTGTCAGGGCTCGTGGCTAAGCAGGGCTGGGGAGAGCTGGGAACTGCTGTGTTGCTGGGGCAGGGACTGACAGCCCTGGTTTGGGCTGGAAGCAGATCCTGGTCCATGGACAGGGTGGCCCTGTCAGGGCCCTGTCAGTCATGGAGGCAGCACGTCTGGTAAGGCAGTTAAGTAATACCTCTTTTTCGTAAGCTAGGAGAGACCCATGACACAGTTATGGGACCGGGGAAAGAGAAGTGGTGCAGGATTCTCCCACCTGCATTATTTAGCCAGTCCATTGCAAGGAAACCAACATAGTGAGATCCGGTGGTAACCGAGAGCAGGGAGCATTTCCTGCCCATGACACGATGTGCTGGGACAATGGTTTCTGGCGTCAAGTCCTGCTCTTACTCCTTCCCACTCCCATCATACCACAGTTCAGCCATTTCCTTTTCCTACATATGACATCACCTATCTTGCTGCACCCTTATGTGTTTTGTGTCCTTAGGCAGATTATAGCCTGAAATTAATTCCAGCTTAATGGAAAATGTTATCAGTTGCCATGGAAATGCCTTACCATGTGATTGTGGTTGTACTTCCTGTTGTGCTTAGGGCTAAAACCATTAGATGACCCTCATTTTTAGACTTTCTTACAGTTCTCCTACAAATACCTGTTACTAACAACTGTGGTCAGAACATTCAGTCTTCTAACATGGTTCAGTTCGGGTTTTATGCTGTGATCTTATGCCAGGCTATTGAACAATTATGCAGAAGCTTTCTTCAGACTTCCTGATGTGTTATTTAAGATCTGCAAAGCCAAATTCCTGCAGATAACTACCAACTGTCAAGGGAACTGGCTGATTTACAGGAGTGAAGAAAATGCTGAAGCTGGTCACTTGCCTTTGCTAGCTGGCTGATCCTGAGACAACAGCTCTAGTACGAAGGAGGTAAGGGCTGCTGTGCCAGGCAGCCCAGCACGGAAAACTGCACAAGTGCTGGGTGACTTCTGGCCACAATGGTGGCAACTGTAAACAGCACCTCCTTTTGCTCAGTGATATATCTGCCATCAGTGACGGCTCATGTGGGGATGTGTGCTCTTTGTTCATCATATATATTAGGGATTCAAGGAATGCAGTTTTGTACAAGCTCATCTATACTGTTGCCATCGAAGACAAGACTCCCCGTACCATCAGCAGTGCCCCCTCCAACAATCTTTGGACAATGCCTATGCACAAAGACAGGGAGAATGTAACTGATCCTCTCTAGACATCATGCTGTCTTTAACCACCCCTGTGCCTAGGCAGAACTCTTGAAATGCTTACTCAGGGCCACTAGCATGGCCTGCAGGCTAGTGTGCATCTGTGACCTGTGACTCAGTGAACAGTGCTAAGCATGGGTAACTCTACGTACTGTCTGAAGCAATTCTTTCGTCGTGAGCTTTTCTTGCAATGGTAAGCCTGCAACATGAGCATCCCTTGTGCCTAGAGCCTCTTGGCATTTAAAGGTCCTCAAAGTTGCATGGAAAACCAGACAGCAACCTTCCTTCTTATGCAGCCAGCTCCTGACAACCTTCCTTCCTTGGTACCTTTGCGCTCTTGGGAACTAGCCCCAGATTGTACTAATTCCATTCTTGAGAGGAGTCATGCCTCTGTAGCATCATGGCCAAGGGACTCAGGGAAAGGTGATGACTGTCAGAAAGGTGCCAGTGCTGCCAGGAAGGGACCTCAGGATGCTCCTGGGGAAGTGACAGCTGCTGACTGGGGCGCTGCTGCGACCCACTGGCTGTACAGTGGGTGTTTAGTTGCGCCTGAGCAAAACTGGGACAGACATGCTGCAGCATCTGGCAATCTGTGCCAATTATCCTCTGAGAGTTAGAAAGCAAACTGGTCAAAAAATTATTAATAATGCTGCTGCAACCAGAGTTGTCAGTGGTTCAGGATTTTTACAGAATCCGATAGAGAGAAAATTCAATCCAGGATATCCTTCGAGAAGAGACTGTAGAAGGGTAATCAGCTCTGAGAAAGAGATAAGAAATTGCCAAAAAGCCTCAAAACCTGAATTTCCCATTAAAATATGGGAAAACGCTTTGGTCTGAGTTGCTGGTAAGCCTGACTTTGTGGAAACAACCTGTCGGGATGCAAAGGGCTAAGCAGATTGCATTGTCTTCATGGTCTCAATCTGCTTGTCATTCTTCTTTGACCCTAGATTATCAGCCTTGCCCTTGATCAAAAAAGAACATGGTGACATGAACCTGCTAGGTAAGCATTTTCATTGGTTCAAAAGATCAAAAGTAAAAAAGAAACAAATCCCGAACTAAACAACAACAGGTTCAAGAGGAGAGATCAGAAAGCTGTAAGGGTCTGTAGCTCAGAGCTTCGTCTTTGAAGCAGGAGGGATGCAAAACACTAAACAAGAATATCGTGGATCTATTCAAATGAAAAAATTGACATGAGAGATCTTAGTCAAATAATATGTTTCTCTTCTCGCCTTCACTTACCAAAAACATAATGTGCTTTACTTTATTGACCCAGGAAAGTTGCAAGGTAAACACAGCATTATTATGGTCATTTTGAAAGCAAACAAATTTTGTGGGGGGAAAATGTCAGGCCAGAGACAGAAAAACACTGATGTGAAAGATGCAGAGACAGCATGTCATTTTAATTTTAACTTCATTTTCCAGAGGCCCATCATAAGGCAAGGAAAGTTCTGGTAGCTTTGAACATCAGGGACGAACTTGCCATATTACTCACAGTCTAACTAGAAATAAGGAGAAAGCTGGGTTTCTCTGGAACTTGGACATAGGCAGTTAGAGAGTTCTTTTGACGTGACAATTAAGGAAGACCCTGCAGATATCGCCCCATCTATCATCCCTGGATTTCCACCAGGGATGTCCCAAACTGAGGCAGGCATGCACCCAACGGCCCAAATGGTGAGTGCACCTCCTGTGGTGCAGAGCTGCTGTTAGACAACTGCTTCTCATAAACGTGGCATGGACTAGCACAAGTACATGCCTTGAGCTGGAGACAGATAACAGGCTTTCCTGAACCTTGCTGTGCCTGTTAAGTCTCTCTTGGAAAGGTGGTGGTGTCGTTGTAGAGACGGACATGACACAACTGAATGGTATTAGAATGGCTCAAAAATGGCTACTTTATTACAGAAAGGGTGTGCCTTTTATACATAGTCGAAGGTACTAGAAGAAGGTAGCGTGGCCTTTGCTTATAGGTCAAACACTTGTTTTTCAAATCCTAATTGGGTAACAATTAGCAGCTTCTGGCTGGGCCCATACCCCCGGATCATGAGGGAGAAAGTTCCGCAAACGTGTCCAAA
>NW_009707806.1:14157-14681 GCF_000703405.1 Apaloderma vittatum | reverse complement strand
GGCAGGAGATGTGCCGAGCTTGCTGAGGTCACAGGGTGGAAAGCGCGAGGTAGGGCGACGGGGCAGGAGATGTGGGTCCGGGAATGGAAACCGTGGATCCTCTTTGCAGCCTGAAGCTGGAATGCGAGAAGCTGGTGAGCGAGAAGACAGAGATGCAGAGACATTATG
The DNA here is from genome assembly GCF_000703405.1 of Apaloderma vittatum. Taxonomy (NCBI): domain Eukaryota; kingdom Metazoa; phylum Chordata; class Aves; order Trogoniformes; family Trogonidae; genus Apaloderma; species Apaloderma vittatum. The sequence continues at coordinate 14,513 of NW_009707806.1, read as the reverse complement.
TCATGGTGAGCGACCTCTACCCGGCAGGAGATGTGCCGAGCTTGCTGAGGTCACAGGGTGGAAAGCGCGAGGTAGGGCGACGGGGCAGGAGATGTGGGTCCGGGAATGGAAACCGTGGATCCTCTTTGCAGCCTGAAGCTGGAATGCGAGAAGCTGGTGAGCGAGAAGACAGAGATGCAGAGACATTATGTCATGGTGAGCGACCTCTACCCCGTCCCCCCTGCCTCCCCCAGAGCATCCCTGACTGCCTCTCTCCGGTGAGGTCTCCCACCCGGGGAGTGCTTGGCCTGGACAATGGGGCTGGGGGTGCGTGAGTTAGGAGGGGGTTAATCATTTCTAGCAACGCCTCGATCCTC
>NW_009707806.1:13327-13903 GCF_000703405.1 Apaloderma vittatum | reverse complement strand
TCATTTCTAGCAACGCCTGGCTCCTCTGCTGATGTCTGCTGCCACTGGTGCTGCTTGTGCCCAGGAATGCTGCCACAGGTTTTGTCTCCTTTATTTTCTTTTTTTTCCTTTTTCTGGTTGGCCTTTTAATATATGTCGCCTCTCCTCTCTGTCTTTTTCCCGAGGTGGGGGTGTCTTGGAAGTGGTACTGCAGAGCTGGTGTTCTGGGTGGAAGGGGAAGCTGCCTTTAGAAGGAGCAGGGCAGGAGCCTTCCCCAGTTGCCTCTGTGGGGTTAACTGGCCCCGACATTGACATACCAGGGCACCAGCCAGATGGCAGGAGGGGGATAGCTGCTGGAAGGAAGGAAAGAGGATGGTAACTGCAGAGCTCAAGCAGCAGTCCCTCTGCTTAAGCACCTGACATTACCCACCCCCTAGGTAAAGGGGGAGCCCAAATCACGGCATCCAAAAGACAAACAGTCCTAAACTTGGGCAGTCCCCATCCCTGCGTGATGGCAGCCCTGTCCAAGCCCAGGGGTATGCTATTCTTTATCAGCAACACAGCACATATTCCTGTCCCCCGCCAGCTGGGATCCCT
>NW_009707806.1:11018-13279 GCF_000703405.1 Apaloderma vittatum | reverse complement strand
GGCTTTGGTGGAGGAAGGCAGGTCCGCTGGCCTCCCCTTCTCCCCGACCTCAGGGACAGGGGGATGGGATCTGCTGCTGTCACCACTGCCAGAGCCACTAGGGACTGGTGACGGGTATAACTCGATGTTGTCTTTGCTTTTGTGCAGACACGGGCATCCGTGTGACTCGATGGGCAGCGGCGTCAGAGAGTGGGGTCTGGATTAGGAGTGGGAAGGGGCAGGAGCGGGTGGGGGGGGCAATGGGGCTGCCTTACGCTGCCTTACACTAATGCAGAAACGGCAGCGTCATCATCGCAGGTGTTAAGCAGCCTACACTGCGACGGCTCCCCGCCTCATCCGCCTCCTGGCCCGAGCCTTGGCCCACGGTGTGCTGGAGAGCTGTTTGTTGGGGAGGAGCAGGATTAGGAGTGGGAAGGGGCAGGAGCGGGTGGGGGGGGCAATGGGGCTGCCTTACGCTGCCTTACACTAATGCAGAAACGGCAGCGTCATCATCGCAGGTGTTAAGCAGCCTACACTGCGACGGCTCCCCGCCTCATCCGCCTCCTGGCCCGAGCCTTGGCCCACGGTGTGCTGGAGAGCTGTTTGTTGGGGAGGAGCAGGGACCCTCGACAGCAGCGGGGACAGCAGGGGCAGGCTTGCTGGCGAGCCCCTGGATAGGGGAACCCACAGAATGCCGAGCCCCTGGCTGGGGCAGCTCCTAACCAGGTTGTGTTGTGATTTTGCTCTCAGTACTACGAGATGTCCTACGGGCTGAACATTGAAATGCACAAGCAGGTAAGTGAGGTGGGGTCCGGGCCAGCAGCAGGGGATGGTGAGGAAGAGGCCAAGGATGGAGACTTAGAAAATGATATCTCTCATCCCTGTGTAGCTGTAATGGCACGGGAGGTGTAGCATGGCTCTGCATGCGGGATTAGCCTGCAAGACAGCTCAGTAGTTGTCAGGACGTGCAGTACCAAGTTCTGGTCGGTGCCTTGGGACAGGACCTCCTCCCTGCTGTCCCAGAGCCACCTCTTGGAGCCTGCCCTGTGCATGTACCTCCCTGCAGCAGCGCCCTGGGGCTCCAGAGGCAGGAGGGAGCGTGGAGCAAACAGCAGGAGCTGGAGCCCAGAGGGAAATGGATTGTCTGTCTTTTTTTTTTGTCTCTTTTTTTTTTTTTTTAATCCCCTTTTCGTTTCCTGAAGCCAAAGGAGTGTTTTCACCCTTCCTTGGTTGCCGTTTTGTTCCAGCGTTAATTTGCTTTCCCTCTTCAGATTTATCAATCTAGTCATCACGGGCTCTCTGCCAGGGAAATTAGCTTGGACCAATGCCTGACAAAGTGGCAAGTCAACTGCCATATTCCTCCAGCTGGCTCAGCCCCTCCGAGTTTGCTCCTTTTGTTAGCAGCGAGAGTCTGTAGAGCTTGTGAGCACATTCCTGCCATCCCCACGTGCTCTGAGCTGGGACAAGGGGCTGGCCTGAGCCACACAGTGCCAGGGACTCTGCCTGCAAGGTGACAGAGGTGATGGCCAAGTGCTTGAGGAGAGAGAGCCCTGGCCCTCCCAGGTCCTGCTCCTTGTTCTGTGTGGGCAGGGGAGGTCTGGACTCAGAGGTGTCTCTGGCTCCCGGGGTTCCGGACGGGCATCGAGGGGTGGCTGACATAGCAGCCGGGACCTGCAGGCGAGCAGGGTGCTGGTGGGTGTGCTCCAGGCTCGGCAGCCTTTGAGCACAGCAGATAAATGTTCCCTTTGTTCTTTGCCGCTTTGTGCGTGGTTTGACCTCTCTGCTGTGCTGTCAGGGATTGTCAGAAACCTGAGATGAGAAAACACTTTGGAGCAGCCGAACCTTCCCCCAGTGCCAGGCTGGATTTGCAGCGGGTGGGGGGGATCAGGTTTTCCCACAGAGATGTGAGGTCTTTTGTGGAGAGGCTGGGCTGGAAGCCACAGCCCTGTCCCTTGGGAAATGCCATTTACCCGGTGGGGACGTGGTCAGTCTGTGGGTCTGTCTATAACTGCAGGAGAGGATGCAGCAGGTCCTCTGCATTTCCTTGTTGCTGTTTGCTGGGCAGGGGACAGGAACGGGGGTCTCTGTGCCTCTGCTTCCCTCTGGGAGGAGCAGCGGCGGGCTGCCCTAGAGCTTCCTGGGGGTAGCAGCAGGGACCCCGACTCCGGTTGGGGTGGGGAGGGCAGAGCAGGTACCACTGTGAAAGCCTTGCAAGGCTTTGCTGGCGCGATGCAGAGGGCTGAATTCCTTGGTGTGAATTTTGCATCTCCCTTGCTCTCCCG
>NW_009707806.1:10705-10993 GCF_000703405.1 Apaloderma vittatum | reverse complement strand
CAGCCGAGGCCCCCCTGCCAGTGCTTGTGGCTCGGCTCTCCCCCTTCCCTGCCAGCCTGCCCGCTGGCTGTGAGAGCGGCAGCCCACAAAGCCAAGATGGGTTTGGGCTGAGCAAAGCCAGCTGGGCTGTGAAAGGACTGACAGCCCAGAGCTCGGCTTGGCCGGGATCCACAGAGGGATTTAGGAGTCGGGTTCTCTCCCATGTGCCTGGGGGGACCTGACAGCCTGGGAGGGTCCCACAGCCCTTGGCAGCAGCTTGGGAAATCCTAGCAGGGATGCAGAGGATTT
>NW_009707806.1:10331-10686 GCF_000703405.1 Apaloderma vittatum | reverse complement strand
AGTTTAACTCCTCTGCAGGGGCTGCCTGTGTCGGTGGGGTGTTGGCTGCCCTCCTCTCCACCAGCGGGGCCGGGCAGGGGCTCAGAGCCCTCCTGTCCGCGCTGATACCTGCTTCCTCTTTCAGGCGGAGATTGTCAAGAGACTGAGTGCCATCTGTGCCCAGATCATACCCTTTCTGACACAGGAGGTAAGCAGGGAGGCACAACATGTGAACCCCGCTGCTTGGGCTTCTTGAGGAAGGGGTAAGCCTGAGTCCAGCCTGAACAGCGGGAGGTTTGGGGAGGAGGAGGCATCTGTACAGTGGCTGGAGGGATGGGAGAGGGTGCTGTGTGGCACTGGGGACAATGCTGGGCTG
>NW_009707806.1:8496-10228 GCF_000703405.1 Apaloderma vittatum | reverse complement strand
AGCGGCCCAAGCAGGTGACCATGGGGGAGCTGAACAGCATTGTCGGGGTGAGTCCCACTGCCCAGCCGAGGCCAAAGGCTCTTTCCTACTTGAGGGTTCAGGGGTTCAGGCCACACAGTGCGGTGATGGTGGATCCAGGGTCTTTGCTACTTTGATAAGCCCAGGGCTGGTTCCCTGTAGCGAGAGCGTTTTCCGCTGTGTCCCGAGGGTGGGGGGTGGCCCCCGGGATCCTCCCTGGCCCACTGCCCTGAGCAGAGCAGGGCAGAGCCACAGCTTGGGCGTGTTGTCCGCGTGTTGGGATTGCATCTGCGGTGAGGAGGTACTGGAGGTGCCTGGGGTGGAAGAGACTGTGCGGCCTCAGCAGCTCTGCTCCCCTCCTCCTCCTCATCCTCGCCTTTCGTCTCATCCCATTGCGCTTTGCATGCGGGAAGCTGAGGGGTGCTGGGCATGGCTGCAGCTGTCTCCTTCTGGATCGAGGACCATTTGCTCTTTCTCTTTCAGCAGCAGCAGCTTCAGCACCTCTCCCACCATGCATCCCCCCTCCCGCTGACACCCCACCCCTCCAGCATGCAGCCTTCTAGCCTGAGTGGGGTCGGCGGCACCTCGGGGCTCCTGGGCCTCTCGGGGGCATTGATGGCACAGTCTCATCTGGCTGCCAAGGAGGACAGAGTGGCTCAGGACGGGGAGACCGGAGGTAAGGGGATTAACCCTTCCAAGGCTGGCTGAGTCATTGCTGGGCAGACGTCCCAAGGTTGCAGTGGCAGTTCTGGGAGGGATCCTGCTGCGTGCTCTGCCTGTTTCCCCGGGCTCTTCAACACCTGGCAGCTGCTCCGTGGGGCCAGGGGCAGCAGCAAGCTTTGCGAATGGCAGATCCGGCTAATTAAATATCTGCAGCCCCGGGAGGCTGGCCGTGTCTCTGACCAGGGGAACAGTTGCCGAGCAGCGATGGGGTCAGGGGCGGCTGTGTGTGCACCCCAGCGGCTGGGCAGCAAGGCTCTGGGCACCTGTGTGTGCACACGTGGGTCTTCCTGTTCCCCTGGGTATCTCCACTGTGTGATGGTCTCCCCGCTACAGAGAAACTCTCTATTTACACCAGGGTAAAGATCTGACGCCTGAAGCTGAGACTTGAAGGGACAATACTGTTGAAGCCCCTGGTAGAAATCGTGGGAGCCGTGGCTCTGTGGCAAGGACTTTAGAAAGCAGAGCTGTGTTGTGTGTGTGGTGCCTTGTAAATAGCAGTAATTCCTCATCCTTATGGGTGCCTCCTCCTATCAGGATCACAAAGTGCTTTACAAATATCATCAATATTTAATCATTGTTAAATCAGGACTCTGCTGCTGGCAGGCCTGGGCCAAATTAATAACAGCTTTGGTGGCTTCTTGCTATTGAAGTGCTGCGTGAAGGAGCAGTTGCTGAGAGCTCATCAGCTTCTGCAGAACGTGGGCATCGGGTGGTTTTGCTGGTAGGATTCCCGAGCAAGGACAGAGTGCTCCAGCCAGCCGGGCAGCTCTGTGACTGCAAACAGGCGAGAGAATTTAGCAGCTGTAGTGACGCTCCGCTGCAGAGTCCTCTGGGGAAGGTGCTGGCTGCTTCTGATGTCCCCAATTCAAGGTCTGAAAACGCTGCTGGGGCAGGACCCAACAGGAACAGCAGACCTGGGTAGTGGAGGGATTTGCATTTTCCGAATGATTCGGCTTTGCTTATAAGATTTCAAGGTGGTGAAAATAGCAGC
>NW_009707806.1:7525-8465 GCF_000703405.1 Apaloderma vittatum | reverse complement strand
GAATCTGTCCATGTGCCATTTGCGCCTCTGTACGCAGGTGTCTCTGGCTTTAATTCTGTCAGTGTTTCTTTAAGGATGGCCTTCCCCCAAGGAGAAAAACAAACTGAGAAAGAGGATAAAAGCGGCTGTGCTGTGCCTGCCTTAACCCTCAGAGCCCCGGCAGCCTGCGCTGCTCCTGCCTCCGCAGCCCTAAGCTGCTGCTTGGCAGACACCACGAATAATTCCTTTTAAAGAAAAAAAAAAAGTGAAATGCTACATATGGCTTGGGTTAATCCCTGGTGCTCTGCCATAGTTAGCCGGAGCTGGTGTAGGTCACGCTGTGCCAGGGCTGAAGTGCTGATGGCAGGGACCTGGTCCCTCTCCCTCAGAGTCCCTCATCTCCTGATACCTCCCCCCACCCCGCACCACCTCCTTTTGCCAGCAGAGACTGGGATAAGTTTGTTCTCTCCAAGTGCTGATGCGGTCATTAGGAGTAAAAATTGCCCAGGGAGGGTTGCTAGACCCCAGCCTGTAACCCCGTGCTAAGGTTTACAACAAATGCCTGGCACTTCTGAGCTTGGGGGGCAGACTTGTTCTGCGGTGCATGTAACAAAGCCTCCGAGTGTTTCCAAGCAGGGCTTTTTAGCGTGGCTTCCTAAGGAAGTAGGGTGGGTGTGATTCAGGAGGTCTCAGCCGACTCATCCCCTCCTGGCAGCCTTGGACCCGTTGCCTTGTCTGGGGAAGAGATTCCAAAGATGGAGTGAATTTCTTGAAATTAGGTGGGTGGGTGGAGATTCCCCCTGCTTCTGTGAGGAAGGCCAATGCGCTCGCCTCCTGTTAGAGAATCCACACTGCAGATGGGCAAAGTGGGAAATGAGGAATGATCTTTTTCAGCCCACATCCCGCTGTCTCCTCCTGTCTTGCCCTGTGGTGCCTCATCTCCTCCCTACCCGAGTTCTTG
>NW_009707806.1:6176-7494 GCF_000703405.1 Apaloderma vittatum | reverse complement strand
GCCTCCACACTAACAGCCTCTCCCTTTCCTCCCCACTGCCTCACGATGCCAACCTGCCCGGACGCTCTCCCTGCCACCACCGGGGCTCCAGAGCACACCCCAAGCCGGGTAAGTCTTGCTGGGCTGGTGGCCTTGATGCCTGAGCAAGTGGCCAGGCTCGCCCTGCACGGCAACGTGCCAGCCCCGAGTCACTTCGAGCACCTCCGTCATGGCCCAGGAGGCAGAGCGGGTGAGGGGAGCTGGGGGTGCCGGGGCCAGCTGCGTTTTTTTTGCAGGGGTGGGCTTGGCTCTGGGGTGGGCAGCACAGGCGAGTGCTGGGGCTGTGTCTGCTGCAGGCGCTCCCTTGGCAAGTGCTTGAAGTAGGGTTTCCAGGAATGTTTTCTTTCCTGACCTTTTCAAAGCAAACAGCGCAGAGATGGCTGAGATGGCAGCCACGGTGGGAGGATGGCCACAGAGACAGGGCTTTCCTTGCCACTGGGGCCAGGGTGGGACTCCCTGGGCAGGGGACGCAATTCTGCGGGCAGAGCAGGTCCATGTTGTGCACCGCAGCCTGGGCACCCTGCTCCCCGTCTGCTATGGGCCCCGGGTCTCCCATACGTTTCTCCCCACACATGGGCTTCTTTCCTCCCCCTCCCTCCTCAGTTCCGTGGAAAAAAGGAGGGGACGTTTCTCTCTGCCACCATGAGTCACCTTTCCAGGCTGACTGTGTTTGCAGACAAGGTGACCAGGGTGACAGGCCCCCAGGACTGATTTTTCCCTGGGTACTGAGTTTGCAAGGGTTCAGTACAGCAAGAAGATAAGAGCAAGCCATGAAGCTGGCGAGTAGGTGAGGAGAGGGGCTTAGGGCAGCTCTGCCCTCTCCCCAGGCAGCACAGGTGTCCTGGTGAGGCTGGGCCAGCTCTCTGGATTTGAGGAATTTTGAGGTCGTCCTTATTTCTCAGCGGAGCTAATTTCCCCACAGACTAGAAAGAGCCTCCTTCCAGGCCAGCCTAATGGAGAGGACTCTGACCCACATCCTGCTTTGCATTCCCACCTATGTTTATCCTGGGTAAAATGTACAGCACCCTTTTGCTGTCACGCCTGAGGAGGGTCCAGCTTCTGCCCTGGCTTTTCTGGCAGACAGCACTGCCTGTGCAAAGCCAGCTCGCGCCCCAGGGCTGTGAACGCACAGACCTGCTCCTGGCATCCTCTCCGCTGGCACACACACACAGCTCAGGCAGCACTGAAATGCAGCCACGTCTCGGGTGGAACAGAGACGTGTTTGAACTCCAAGGTGCTGCAGGCTGGAAAGAAAATCCAGCTGCAACATGGAGGGGGG
>NW_009707806.1:3104-6120 GCF_000703405.1 Apaloderma vittatum | reverse complement strand
AATATAAGACAAAGGGGCTCTGCTTGTTGCAGCCTCTGTTCCCTTTGCTTTGCTGGCTTGGATGGGCTGTGTTTGCATTGAGCTTTGTTAGCTGAAGATTCTGGGCCACATCAGTTCAGAGTCTTTGCTGATGCAAGGATCTAAAGGTCAATGGCTGCTCCTGAAATAACCAATTCTGTCCTTTTCAAGGAGTTTCCAGTTTAGGAAACAGGCTGAAGAGGTCTCCTTACCTAAGCCCAGTGCTGCCAGCCCCTTTGCAGCCCTTGGCTGTACCCTCTTTTAAGATACCCCCCAGCCTGCTGTGAGTCTCAGCTCTGTGACTCCCAAGGCTCTGTGGCTGCAGTAAGCCAGAGCTCCAGCTCCTGGTACAGGCAGGGGAGGGAAGAGTTAATGAGCCCCTCCACTGGGGAGCAGTTGGCATTGATCTTCCTAGGTTTGCAGCCTGGTAGGAGGGAGGAGGGAGAGATGGTCGATATGTTGTGAAGGCTGGATCACCTGGTACCTCCCCCAGAAATCACCCAGGCACAGGGAGCATCCTTTCTGCACAGTGGTTGTCCGTGTCAAGGCTCTTAATCCTGCTGTGTTGGAAACAATTGACCGTGTGGGATGGGGCATTTTCTCCCTCACCCCCAGCAGGAACAGCTCTGTAGAGCAGTTCTGGGAAAGTGAGGGAACCAGCCCAAACACCCCGGCTGCTCTGGGAGGAAGGGCGGCCTCTCCAGTGCCCGGTGTCAGCCTGGTGTTCCTCAGGGCTGCAGAAGAGCCAGGGGGCTGCGGGGGTCAGGCACCCCTTGATCGCATGATCATCCTCTGAGCAGCGAGTGGTGAGGGCAGGTGGGGGGAATTTGAGACATTGCTGCTGCCGCAGCATCTCAGGGAAGGGGTGTTTGTCCTGCTCAGCCCCATCCTGCTTCCCAGCCTGCCAGCTCCTGCACTGGCAGGGTTAAGGTGAAGTAAACACATCTCTGATGGGGATTTTCCACTCTGCCATGCCTTGTTATCTCCCAGAGGGGTGGATCTGCTCTCCAGCCAGCCAGGGATGCTGCCTGCTCAGCTCCTGGCTTCCTGAGGGAAGGGTGCACGGGATGCCAGTGAGGGGGTGCCGCAGGTATCTGTGCAGAGGGGAAGAGTAGTGCTTCCCCCTTCAGCCCTGACACCTGCTGGTGGGGAAGGGGGCCTGTGCCCCTAAACTGGCCAAGGCAGGTTGCACAGATAGCTGGGTTGGGTGCTGGACACAGCCAGCAGTGCTGGGAGGGCTCTTCCAGAGAGGAAACATGTCTGGTGGGACTTTGTGGGCTGTCTGCTCTCCTGCTGGCTCACGCACCTTCCTCTCCTCCTCTATGGCTCAGAGCGTTTCTCCGTCCCCTCCCGAGAGCCTGCAGGACGAGGAGCGGATGGGAGGCACCGGGCTGAAGCGGAAGCGGGAGGAGAAGGACCTGCCTGGGCATTACGTGAGTTCACCGAAGAGCATGGCTGCGGGAGCTCTGTGCTTGCCCCGGGTGCATAGGGCTGTAATCCTGCGGAAAGAAAGGAACAAAATGAAGGGCCCTAGGGATGCCCCTCGGCCAGAGGGTTGTTGCTACCTGCAGTGTGTGGTGTTGGTCCATGAGAAATGACATGCAGGAGAAAACGGGGTCCTGTGGGGCAGAGCCCAGAGCTTGGTCTAACCTCTTCTGCTCCTGACTGAGCCTTTCCTCCCTTGCAGGATAGTGATGGAGACAAAAGCGACTACAACCTTGTGGTGGATGAGGTAAGCCCACATCTGTAAGGGCATGCTGAAGCCTTGCAGGGTGCCCAGCTCAAGCCGTAGTCATCGGGTTTAAGACTGCTTCCTGAGCTTTGGGGTTCGTTAGGCTTCAGGTCGTTGCCGCTGGCAGGAGCGGTCAGGCAGGACGCGTGCCAGCCCAGCTCCAAAGCGCTCGTGCCAGCCGAGGCCGATTCCGATTCACAGTCCTTGGGGTTGAAGTTGTGCTAGCCAAGGCTCGACTTTGCCAGCCACAGGTTTGGCTCCGCTTCACAATCCCGTTTCAGCCGGTAGCATCCCATATGGGGAGCCTGATAAGCTGGGGTGCTCTCCCCAGGGAACTGGGCTGGCCGCTGGCAGCTCGCACACGTGGAGGTGGCAGGCGCAGGCGGGCACGCTGTGCTGCTTTTGGCAGGAGAGCTCCCCCCCTCCAAAGGACCTCAGAGGGTGCCTGGCCTTAGAGCAGCCTTGACTTCAACACACGGAGCCCGTGTCCGTGCCTCGGTGCAGAGAGTACACTGAATTTCAGTCTCCTGCAGCCAAACTGCCAGGTGCTTCTGGTACAACCTTCCGTTACCACCAAGGCAGATACAAGAGTACTTTATTCCAGCCCTAGCTATTCTTGGCAGAGGTGCTGCTTTCGGGGACATCGCTTTTCCTCCCCTGGAAGACTGGCGGGAGGGACAACACATGTGATTTTTTTGTCCTTTTTTTTGGTCATCCTGCTGCTTCCCAAGAAAATACAAGCCCTGAAAGGAACATCAACAGGGATTTCTGCAGAGAATGACACTTATAAAAACTGCTCATTGGTGTAATTATGGTGATAAAAATCACAGCCCTAATTGAATGGTTATAGGAGTGTGAGAGCTGATGGGTGGCCTCGTCTCTGAAATGCTGTCGAAGTGCTGACATGGGACCCTTTCTCAGTTCCTGGGGTGTGCTGGTTCCCATCCCTCCTTGTGAGGGTGTCTGTGGCCACCAGTGTCCTCTGAATCTGCTGTCACCTCTGATTTTGTTCAGAGAGAAAAAACCCAAGGTTTCTCACTCAGGGAGCCATGGGGCAGAGTGGAGGCTCTAGGCGAGTGCCCCTCGTTAATGCCGCTCAGGCAGAGGGACAGCAGCAGGAGGTGGGGGAGCAGCCTGGGGCATGTGGGGAGCTGCTGCAGCAGGACTAGGCTTCCTGCTCCCCAGAGACCTCTCTCTCCCCCAGGACCCCTCCTCGGAGCCCAGCAGCCCTGGCCGCAAGCTCCGCAGCCGGCTCCCGCCAGCCCA
>NW_009707806.1:2658-3033 GCF_000703405.1 Apaloderma vittatum | reverse complement strand
AGCATGGGCCACCCGGGCCGTGAGTGGGTGCAGGTCTGGGGACGTGGCCGCAGGTGTCTCCGTGACCCCTGTGCCGCAGCCTAGGGGTGGGCGAGGAGAGGCCGTTGCCAAGTGCTTGCTACCTACGACCGGACTCCCCGGTGTGGCGAGCAGGGTCTGTGCCCTCAGAGGGCGGCTGATGGTGTGCTGGGCACAGACCTGGCTCTGCAGGTATCTTCTATCCAGCTGCTTGCACAATTCCCCCGAGCTGCTCCTGGCAATCAATTTTTTTTTTTATGATTTGGTGGTTTTTTTCCCCCTTCCTTGCCAAGCACCAGCCCAGTGCTCAAATTGAAACATCAGTGTGTGGGAAGGGGGAGGGATGTTTCTGCAGCT
>NW_009707806.1:1878-2648 GCF_000703405.1 Apaloderma vittatum | reverse complement strand
TAGGGACCAAAGCGATGCGTCCCCGCCATCCTGGGGTCAGGAGCCAGCTGGGGCTGTGGGGAGCAGCGAGCGGCATCTCCCTGGCACAATCGGATTAGAGCAGACAAAGCGCCCTGAGCAATCTGCCAGCACAGCACGTAGCTTTTCTCTGTTATTAATTTTTTTTTCCTTTGCTGGTGTTGACAAAATCCCCAGGCAGAGAAAGAGGAAGAAATAAGAGAGGCAAGGAAAAAGAAAGGAATCAAATAGCTGTGGGGATCAGGGAGGATGGTTTTTCCCAGTCATGCTCCTGGTCCTCCTCTGTGCGGGCTGGGGATGGGGGTGCTCCCACACAAGAGAGATTTTTCACAAAGGAGCAGAAATCTTTGTGTAACAGCCTGGTGTTAGTGCCAGGGTGCTGTAAGGGAGCAGTTGCCGCTTGAGGTGACCCAGAGCTTGCATCGGCTGTTTGTACCTGAGACGGGGATGTGGGGATCCTTCCACGCCATGGGGAGGATGCAAGGGGCAAAGGAGGGAGGGAGAAGGCATTGGGACCGGGATGGCCGAGTCCCTGTCCGGCTCTGGGAGCAGTGCCTCTCGGTACTCTGCTCGCACCCGGGAGGTCCGAGGCTGTTGGCAGGTGAATGGTGCCGGGGATGGCTCCCCGAGCAGTGGTCCCACTGCTGAGCCCGTCCTTCCCTCTGCCGTGCAGACTGACCCTCCAGCCAGCGTTTCCACCTCCAAGCCCTCCACTTCCTCACCGCCCCGAGACTCCCTCACGCCCAGCCCTG
>NW_009707806.1:1094-1848 GCF_000703405.1 Apaloderma vittatum | reverse complement strand
CCGGCAGCCTCCCGCCAAGGCACCGGCCACCGACACCATCAGTGAGTGTCCGAGGAGGCGCAGGAGGTCGTGCTTCGCTTTGGATGGTGCTATGGGGCTGGGGTGAAGGGAGGCAGGATGATCTCTCCTGTCAGCAGAGCTGGGGGGGGCTCTTTTTGAATAACATATGGAAACCCTGGAGGTAGAGACACTTGGCCTGGCCAAGACTGAAGAGAGAACGGCAGGCGAGAAGTGTCATGGGGGGTTAGTGGCTGGTCTGTGGTGCATCCTTTGGAGGGACAGAGCCATTTGCTCTCCTGTGCTGCATCTCTAGGCCAGGTCCGGGACTGATGGGACTCCGGGACTGCCCCTCTGCTTTGGTCTTGGGCTCCCGATCCAATACCCTGCCCTGCGTGATCCACTGGTTCATGCTAGGTGTGGCTGGGCCTGGTGCAGAGGCAACGCTGTCTCCTGCAGCTTGGCTTCTGCCTGATGCCCCATTCCCTCGGGTGATACTTGCTTACACCCCTGGCCGGGGCCAGTGAGCAGGTCTCTCCTCACACAGCTCTCCGCAGCCCGCTGACCAGCTCCAGCCCCTACATGTCCTCCTTTGGGATGATGCCTCATGCCACCCTCAACGGGGAGCTCCCAGCACCCAGCATGTACATGGGCATCCACCTCTCGCCGCAGGTCAGCAGCGCTGTGATGTATGGCCGGTCCCCGATGGTGAGTTGCCGAGGGACGACGGGCCCAGTCTGCTGGCGGGTGTTGGCTC
>NW_009707806.1:700-1063 GCF_000703405.1 Apaloderma vittatum | reverse complement strand
CACTGCTGCCGTGAGCTCGAGCCAGGGGGTGCAGCCATAGGAAGGGCTCCATTCTGGAGGTGTGTGGGTTGTGGGGCCTGTGGAGACTGCAGAGCTCTCGGAGAAGCCCCCACTGGTGTGTAGCTATGTCTTTGGGAGCATGTTTTGGCCTTTGTCACTTGGACTTGGAGGAAGCAGCAAGCAGGGACCTTGCACAGAGCTGAGCTAGCCCCATCCCAGGACACATGGGGAAAGGCATGAGCCCAGCCTTTGTGTCCCCTCCTTTGCTCATCATCTGCCCTTTGCTTTGCACAGGTGGCTTTTGAGTCTCACCCACACCTGAGGCCCTCCACCATCTCATCTTCAATCTCCACCGTCCCTGGA
>NW_009707806.1:0-656 GCF_000703405.1 Apaloderma vittatum | reverse complement strand
GCTGAACCAGGCACCATGGGTGGGCAGGGGTGGGTCTCCTTCCCCAGGGCTCATTTCTACGCCGGGCAGGCATAGGGCAGGGCAGGGCCCAGCTGGACTTTCTTTCTACTTCTGAGTCCAATGTTGTCATTTTGTTCCAGGCAGCTGGTAGTAACAAGGAGCTGGTTAATTATATCCCCTCATTAGCCAGAGTGCACATGACACCTTCTGCCTTCAGAGTTCCTGGGCAGGGCAGGCTGTTGTGTGCCTGGCCATGCCTCACCAGACATCGCTCTGCTCATGGCTCTGCTCCCTTCCAGTGCCTACTCCTTCCACGTCAGCGCCGACGGGCAGATGCAGCCAGTGCCTTTCCCACCCGACGCCCTCATCGGCTCTGGCATCCCCCGCCATGCTCGGCAGCTCCACACCCTGACGCACGGTGAGGTGGTCTGTGCCGTCACCATCAGCAACTCCACACGACATGTCTACACGGGGGGCAAGGGCTGTGTGAAGGTGTGGGACGTGGGGCAGCCGGGCACCAAGACGGCTGTGGCTCAGCTGGACTGCTTGGTAAGGAAGAGGAACAGAAGAACATTTTTGTGGGAGCCAGGAAGGGGAATGTGCCCTTGTTACAACAGAGGGGGACAGAGTCCTTTTATGTCTGGGATGAGAAAAGG
>NW_009707805.1:41681-42782 GCF_000703405.1 Apaloderma vittatum | reverse complement strand
AGCCAAGCGCTGCTCCTCGGAGGCGGTGAACGGTTTAATTCTTGTTTCCAAACAGGTTTTGGACGAGAGGGACTTCTATTCTGTGGGAAAATGTGAGGTGGGTTGTTGTATTTTTCCCCTGAAGGCAGAGTTCAGGGTTTGGTATTTCCAGGAGATGAGGTGGTCTCATCTACCACATGGCTGAGGCACAGCAGCCGGTGCAGGAGGGAGTTAAAAGTGCTCTTCACTCAAGAGTTTTAATTAATTCTCCTGTTTCAACATCTGGCTTTGGTTTTGTCTTTTATTTTCTTTTCCATTTTGATAGCTTGCCTACCATGGTAGGCAGTGGCTGAGCTGAGGTTGGGGGAAGGATCAGATCTCTTTCAGGGAGGTCTGCGGGGAAAAAAAAGAAGGGAAAAAAAAAACCAAAAAGAGATCCAAAACAGCCCAAAAATTACAAAACTGAGTGCTTGGTCATGTCAGTGTTGCCCATCCCCAGGCTGGAGAGATGCTACTGCCTCTTCATGAAGGACCAAGGACCAGGTAGTGGCTCTCCTGGCAGCAAATCTTGCTTGGAGCTGCACGGGGCTTCTCTTCTGCCGCAGTCACGGTTCAGCCCGTGCAAGGTCCCTGCCGTGGGCCTGGCCCCACAACTTTCTGCCCACGTCTAATTTGTCAGGGTGAGGGTGGCACACGAGTGTTCCCTGCTCCCTGCCTTTTCCTGCCTTTCCTGCATTCGCTGGCACTCAGTCTTGCCATGGATGTGGGGTGGCACGTTGAGTGATGCCTCGGGTCTGCTGAGTAAATGCTGCTCCTTGGCCTTCAAATGCATAGGAAGGCGAGGAGAAAGGAGTAAACTGTTCTGCACACCCAGAAGGGAGGCACGACCTTAAATCATGGTAGGCAGGACTTGGGTTTTTTGCGAAGGCGGCAAAGGGGAGCTGACTGCAGAACAGGGGGTTTCTTTGCTGCTGGTGGTGGGATAGAGGGGTGATCTTGGAAGAGCTCTTCCAGCCCCGTTACTCTGATTTCACAACTTAGTCCCTGCAGCATCAGCTTTCCCTTCCCTCCCTGTGCCATGTGGGCCTACAGACCCGCGTCAGGCTCGGTCCTTGTTCGTGG